>NW_028187592.1:146600-177600 GCF_964204655.1 Triturus cristatus
GGGGTCTTGCTGGCGGTGGTGTTTCAGGGTTTAGGACAGTGCAGTGGTGTTCGGGCAGTGAAGATGGTCTTGCTGGGGGTAGTTTTTCAGGACAGTGCAGTGGTGTTCGGGCAGTGTAGGGGGTCATGCTGGGTGTGGTGTTTCAGGGTTTAGGGCAGTGCAGGGGTGTTCGGGCAGTGTAGGGGGTCAAGCCGGGCGGGTGGTGTTTCAGGGTTTAGGGCAGTGCAGTAGTTTTCGGGCAGTGTAGGGGGTCGTGCTGGGGCTGGTGTTTCAGGGTTTAGGGCAGTGCTGTGGTGTTCGAGGAGTGCAGGGGGTCGTGCTGGGGCTTGTGTTTCAGGGCTTAGGGCAGTGCAGTGGTGTTCTGGGATTGTAGGGTGTCATGCTGGGGCTGGTGTTTCAGAGTTTAGGGCAGTGCAGTGGTGTTCGGAGAGTGTAGGGGTGGTGCTTGGGCTGGTGTTTCAGGGCTTAGGGCAGTGCAGTGGGGTTCGGGGAGTGTAGGGGTGGTGCTGGGGCTGGTGTTTCAGGGTTTGGGCAGTGCGGTAATGTTTTGGTAGTGTAGGGTGTCATGCTGGGGCTGGTGTTTCAAGGTTTAGGGCCGTGTAGTGGTGTTCGGACAGTGTAGGGTGTCGTTCTGGGGATGGTGTTTCAGGGTTTAGGGCAGTGCAGTGGTGTTCGGGAAGTGTAAGGGGTCATGCTGGGACTGATGTTTCAGGGATTAGGGCATTGTAGTGATGTTCAGGCAGTGTAGGAGTTTGTGCTGGGGCTGGTGTTTCAGGGTTTAGGACAGAGCAGTTGTGTTAGGGCAGTGTAGGGTGTCGTGCTGGGGCTGGTGTTTCAGGGTTTAGGGCAGAGCAGTGGTGTTCGGGCATTGCAGGGGGTCATGCAGGGTGTGGTGTTTCAGGGTTCAGGGCAGTGCAGTGATGTTTGGACAGTGTAAGGGGTCGTGCTGGGGCTGGTGTTTCAAAGTTTAGGGCAGTGGTGTTTGGGCAGTGTAGGGGTCTTTCTGGGGGTGGTGTTTCAGGGTTTAAGGCAGTGCAGTGGTTTTCGTGCAGTGTAGGGAGTCCTGCTGGGGTTAGTGGTTCAGGGTTTAGGGCAGTGCAGTGGTGTTCGGGCAGTGTAGGGGGTTGTGCTGTATGCGGTGTTTCAGGGTTTAGGGCAGTGCAGTGGTGTTCGGGTTTGTAGTGGTTCGTGCAGGGGGGTGGTGTTTCAGGGTTTAGGGCAGTGCAGTGGTGTTCGGGGAGTCTAGGGGGTGGTGTTGCAGCTGGTGTTTCAGGATTTAGGGGAGTGCAGTGGTGTTCGGTGAGTGTAGGGGGTCATGCTGGGGCTGGTGTTTCATGGTTTAGGGCAGTGTAGTGGTGTTCGGGCAGTGTAGGGGGTTGTGCGGGGGTTGTGTTTCAGGGTTTAGGGCAGTGCAGTGGTGTTCGGGAAGTGAACGGGGCCGTGCCGGGGGTGGTAGTTTCAGGGTTTAGGGCAGTGCAGTGGTGTTCGGTCACTGTGGGGGGTCGTGCTAGGGCTGGTGTTTCAGGGTTTAGGCCAGTGCAGTGGTGATCAGGCAGTGTATGGGGGCGTGCTGGGGCTGGTGTTTCAGGGTTTAGAGCAGTGCAGTGGATTTTGGGCAGTGTTGGGGTTCGTGCTGGGGCTGGTGTTTCAGGGTTTAGGGCAGAGCAGTGGTGTTCGGGCAGTGAAGGGGGTCATGCAGTGTGTGGTGTTTCAGGGTTTAGGGCTGTGCAGTGGTGTTTGGGCAGTGTAGGGGGTCGTGCTAGGACTGGTTTTTAAAAGTTTAGGGCAGTGCAGTGGTGTTCGGGCAGTGTAGGGGGTTATGCTGGGGGTGGTGTTTCAGGGTTTAGGGCAGTGTAGTGGTTTTCGGGCAGTGTAGGGGGTCATGCAGGGGGTAGTGTTTCAGGGTTTAGGGCAGTGCAGTGGTTTTCGAGCAGTGCAGGGGGTCTTGCTGGGGGTGGTGGTTCAGGGTTTAGGGCAGTGGTGTTCGGGCAGTGTAGGGTGTCTTGCTGGGGGTGGTGTTTCAGGGTTTAGGGCAGTGCAGTGGTGTTCGGGCAGTCTAGGGGGTCGTGCTGGGTGTGGTGTTTCAGGGTTTAGGGCAGTGCAGTGTAGGGGGTCTTACTGGCGGTGGTGTTTCAGGGTTTAGGGCAGTGCAGTGGTATTCGGGCAGTGAAGATGGTCTTTCTGGGGGTAATTTTTCAGGGTTTAGGGCAGTGCAGTGGTGTTCGGGCAGTGTAGGGGGTCGTGCTGGGTATGGTGTTTCAGGGTTTAGGGCAGTGCAGTGGTGTTCGGGCAGTGTAGGGGGTCGAGCCGGGCGGGTGGTGTTTCAGGGTTTAGGGCAGTGCAGTGGTTTTCGGGCAGTGTAGGGGGTCGTGCTGGGGCTGGTGTTTCAGGGTTTAGGGCAGTGCTGTGGTGTTCAAGGAGTGCAGGGGGTCGTGCTGGGGCTGGTGTTTCAGGGCTTAGGGCAGTGCAGTGGTGTTCGGGGAGTGTAGGGGTAGTGCTGGGGTTGCTCTTTTCAGGGATTAGGGCAGTGCAGTGGTGTTCGGGGAGTGTAGGGGTGGTGCTTGGGCTGATATTTCAAGGTTTAGGGCCATGCAGTGGTGTTCGGACAGTGTAGGGTGTCGTTCTGGGGATGGTGTTTCAGGGTTTAGGGCAGTGCAGTGGTGTTCGGGAAGTGTAAGGGGTCATGCTGGGACTGATGTTTCAGGGATTAGGGCAGTGTAGTGGTGTTCAGGCAGTGTAGGAGATTGTGCTGGGGCTGGTGTTTCAGGGTTTAGGACAGAGCAGTGGTGTTAGTGTAGTGTAGGGTGTCGTGCTGGGGCTGGTGTTTCAGGGTTTAGGGCAGAGCAGTGGTGTTCGGGCATTGCTGGTGGTCATGCAGGGTGTGGTGTTTCAGGGTTTAGGGCAGTGCAGTGGTATTTGGGCAGTATAAGGGGTCGTGCTGGGGCTGGTGTTTCAAAGTTTAGGGCAGTGGTGTTTGGGCAATGTAGGGATCTTTCTGGGGGTGGTGTTTCATGGTTTAGGGCAGTGGTTTTCGTGCAGTGTAGGGAGTCCTGCTGGGGTTAGTGTTTCAGGGTTTAGGGCAGTGCAGTGGTGTTCGGGCAGTGTAGGGGGTGAGGTTGTGTGTAGTGTTTCAAGGTTTAGGGCAGTGCAGTGGTGCTCGGGTTTGTAGTGGTTCGTGCAGGGGGGTGGTGTTTCAGGGTTTAGGGCAGTGCAGTGGTGTTCAGGCAGTGTAGGGGGTCATGGTGGGGGTGGTGTTTCAGGGTTTAGGGCAGTGCAGTTGTGTTCGGGGAGTGTAGGTGATTGAGCTGGCGCTGACATTTCAGAGCTTAGGGCAGTGCAGTGGTGTTCGGGGAGTCTAGGGGGTGGTGTTGCGGCTGGTGTTTCAGGGTTTAGGGGAGTGCAGTGGTGTTCGGGGAGTGAATGGGGTCTTGCCAGGGGGTGGTGTTTCAGGGTTTAGGGCAGTGAAGTGGTGTTCGGGTAGTGTAGGGGGTCGTGCAGGAGCTGATGTTTCAGGGTTTAGGGCAGTGCAGTAGTGTTCGGGCAGTGTAGGGGGTCATGCGGGGGTTGTGTTTCACGGTTTAGAGCAGTGCAGTGGTGTTCGGGAAGTGAACGGGGTCGTGCCGGGGGTGGTAGTTTCAGGGTTTAGGGCAGTGCAGTGGTGTTCGGTCACTGTGGGGGGTCGTGCTGGGGCTGGTGTTTCAGGGTTTAGGCAAGCGCAGTGGTGATCAGGCAGTGTAGGGGGTCGTGCTGGGGCTGGTGTTTCAGGGTTTAGAGCAGGGCAGTTAATTTTGGGCAGTTTAGGGGTTCGTGCTGGGGCTGGTGTTTCAGGGTTTAGGGCAGAGCAGTGGTGTTCGGGCAGTGAAGGGGGTCATGCAGTGTGTGGTGTTTCAGGGTTTAGGGCTGTGCAGTGGTGTTCGGGCAGTGTAGGGGGTCGTGCTGGGGCTGGTGTTTCAAAGTTTAGGGCAGTGCAGTGGTGTTCGGGCAGTGTAGGGGGTCATGCTGGGGGTGGTGTTTCAGGGTTTAGGGCAGTGTAGTGGTTTTCGGGCAGTGTAGGGGGTCATGCAGGGGGTAGTGTTTCAGGGTTTAGGGTAGTTCAGTGGTTTTCGGGCAGTGCAGGGGGTCTTGCTTGGGGTGGTGGTTCAGGGTTTAGGGCAGTGGTGTTCGGGCAGTGTAGGGGGTCTTGCTGGGGGTGGTGTTTCAGGGTTTAGGGCAGTGCAGTGGTGTTCGGGCAGTGTAGGGGGTCGTAATGGGTGTGGTGTTTCAGGGTTTAGGGCAGTGTAGTGGTGTTTGGGCAGTGTAGGGGGTCTTGCTGGCGGTGGTGTTTCAGGGTTTAGGGCAGTGCAGTGGTGTTCGGGCAGTGAAGATGGTCTTGCTGGGGGTAGTTTTTCAGGGTAGTGCAGTGGTGTTTGGGCAGTGTAGGGGGTCATGCTGGGTGTGGTGTTTCAGGGTTTAGGGCAGTGCAGTGGTGTTCGGGCAGTGTAGGGGGTCGAGCCGGGCGGGTGGTGTTTCAGGGTTTAGGGCAGTGCAAAGTTTTCGGGCAGTGTAGGGGGTCGTGCTGGGGCTGGTGTTTCAGGGTTTAGGGCAGTGCTGTGGTGTTCGAGGAGTGCAGGGGGTCGTGCTGGGGCTGGTGTTTCAGGGCTTAGGGCAGTGCAGTGGTGTTCTGGGATTGTCGGGTGTCATGCTGGGGCTGGTGTTTCAGAGTTTAGGGCAGTGCAGTGGTGTTCGGAGAGTGTAGGGGTGGTGCTTGGGCTGGTGTTTCAGGGCTTAGGGCAGTGCTGTGGTGTTCGGGGAGTGTAGGGGGTGGTGCTGGGGCTGGTGTTTCAGGGTTTGGGGCAGTGCGGTAATGTTTGGGTAGTGTAGGGGGTCATGCTGGGGCTGGTGTTTCAAGGTTTAGGGCCGTGTAGTGGTGTTCGGACAGTGTAGAGTGTCGTTCTGGGGATGGTGTTTCAGGGTTTAGGGCAGTGCAGTAGTGTTCGGGAAGTGTAAGGGGTCATGCTGGGACTGATGTTTCAGGGATTAGGGCATTGTAGTGGTGTTCAGGCAGTGTAGGAGTTCGTGCTGGGGCTGGTGTTTCAGGGTTTAGGACAGAGCAGTTGTGTTAGGGTAGTGTAGGGTGTCGTGCTGGGGCTGGTGTTTCAGGGTTTAGGGCAGAGCAGTGGTGTTCGGGCATTGCAGGGGGTCATGCAGGGTGTGGTGTTTCAGGGTTCAGGGCAGTGCAGTGGTGTTTGGACAGTGTAAGGGGTCGTGCTGGGGCTGGTGTTTCAAAGTTTAGGGCAGTGGTGTTTGGGCAGTGTAGGGGTCTTTCTGGGGGTAGTGTTTCAGGGTTTAAGGCAGTGCAGTGGTTTTCGTGCAGTGTAGGGAGTCCTGCTGGGGTTAGTGGTTCAGGGTTTAGGGCAGTGCAGTGGTGTTCGGGCAGTGTAGGGGGCTGTGCTGTATGTGGTGTTTCAGGGTTTAGGGCAGTGCAGTGGTGTTCGGGTTTGTAGTGGTTCGTGCAGGGGGGTGGTGTTTCAGGGTTTAGGGCAGTGCAGTGGTGTTCGGGGAGTCTAGGGGGTGGTGTTGCAGTTGGTGTTTCAGGATTTAGGGGAGTGCAGTGGTGTTCGGGGAGTGTAGGGGGTCATGCTGGGGCTGGTGTTTCATGGTTTAGGGCAGTGTAGTGGTGTTCGGGCAGTGTAGGGGGTCGTGCGGGGGTTGTGTTTCAGGGTTTAGGGCAGTGCAGTGGTGTTCGGGAAGTGAACGGGGTCGTGCCGGGGGTGGTAGTTTCAGGGTTTAGGGCAGTGCAGTGGTGTTCGGTCACTGTGGGGGGTCGTGCTGGGGCTGGTGTTTCAGGGTTTAGGCCAGTGCAGTGGTGATCAGGCAGTGTAGGGGGTCGTGCTGGGGCTGGTGTTTCAGGGTTTAGAGCAGTGCAGTGGATTTTGGGCAGTGTAGGGGTTCGTGCTGGGTCTGGTGTTTCAGGGTTTAGGGCAGAGCAGTGGTGTTCGGGCAGTGAAGGGGGTCATGCAGTGTGTGGTGTTTCAGGGTTTAGGGCTGTGCAGTGGTGTTTGGGCAGTGTAGGGGGTCGTGCTGGGGCTGGTGTTTCAAAGTTTAGGGCAGTGCAGTGGTGTTCGGGCAGTGTAGGGGGTTACGCTGGGGGTGGTGTTTCAGGGTTTAGGGCAGTGTAGTGGTTTTCGGGCAGTGTAGGGGGTCATGCAGGGGGTAGTGTTTCAGGGTTTAGGGCAGTGCAGTGGTTTTTGGGCAGTGCAGGGGGTCTTGCTGGGGGTGGTGGTTCAGGGTTTAGGGCAGTGGTGTTCGGGCAGTGTAGGGTGTCTTGCTGGGCCTGGTGTTTCAGGGTTTAGGGCAGTGCAGTGGTGTTCGGGCAGTGTAGGGGGTCATGCTGGGTGTGGTGTTTCAGGGTTTAGGGCAGTGCAGTGGTGTTTGGGCAGTGTAGGGGGTCTTGCTGGCGGTGGTGTTTCAGGGTTTAGGGCAGTGCAGTGGTGTTCGGGCAGTGAAGATGGTCTTGCTGGGCGTAGTTTTTCAGGGTTTAGGGCAGTGCAGTGGTGTTCGGGCAGTGTAGGGGGTCGTGCTGGGTATGGTGTTTCAGGGTTTAGGGCAGTGCAGTTGTGTTCGGGCAGTGTAGGAGGTCGAGCCGGGCGGGTGGTGTTTCAGGGTTTAGGGCAGTGCAGTGGTTTTCGGGCAGTGTAGGGGGTCGTGCTGGGGCTGGTGTTTCAGGGTTTAGGGCAGTGCTGTGGTGTTCGAGGAGTGCAGGGGGTCGTGCTGGGGCTGGTGTTTCAGGGCTTAGGGCAGTGCAGTGGTGTTCGGGGAGTGTAGGGGTAGTGCTGGGGTTGCTCTTTTCAGGGATTAGGGCAGTGCAGTGGTGTTCTGGGAATGTAGGGGTGGTGCTTGGGCTGGTATTTCAAGGTTTAGGGCCATGTAGTTGTGTTCGGACAGTGTAGGGTGTCGTTCTGGGGATGGTGTTTCAGGGTTTAGGGCAGTGCAGTGCTGTTCGGGAATTGTAAGGGGTCATGCTGGGACTGATGTTTCAGGGATTAGGGCAGTGTAGTGGTGTTCAGGCAGTGTAGGAGTTCGTGCTGGGGCTGGTGTTTCAGGGTTTAGGACAGAGCAGTGGTGTTAGGGTAGTGTAGGGTGTCGTGCTGGGGCTGGTGTTTCAGGGTTTAGGGCAGAGCAGTGGTGTTCGGGCATTGCAGGTGGTCATGCAGGGTGTGGTGTTTCAGGGTTTAGGGCAGTGCAGTGGTATTTGGGCAGTATAAGGGGTCGTGCTGGGGCTGGTGTTTCAAAGTTTAGGGCAGTGGTGTTTGGGCAGTGTAGGGATCTTTCTGGGGGTGGTGTTTCATGGTTTAGGGCAGTGCAGTGGTTTTCGTGCAGTGTAGGGAGTCCTGCTGGGGTTAGTGTTTCAGGGTTTAGGGCAGTGCAGTGGTGTTCGGGCAGTGTAGGGGGTTGTGCTGTGTGTAGTGTTTCAGGGTTTAGGGCAGTGCAGTGGTGTTCAGGCAGTGTAGGGGGTCATGGTGGGGGTGGTGTTTCAGGGTTTAGGGCAGTGCAGTGGTGTTCGGGGAGTGTAGGGGGTCGAGCTGGCGCTGACGTTTCAGAGCTTAGGGCAGTGCAGTGGTGTTCGGGGAGTCTAGGGGGTGGTGTTACGGCTGGTGTTTCAGGGTTTAGGGGAGTGCAGTGGTGTTCGGGGAGTGTAGGGGGTCATGCTGGGGAAGGGTTTCATGGTTTAGAGCAGTGCAGTGGTGTTAGAGGAGTGTAGGGTGTCGAGCTGGGGGTGGTGTGTCAGGGTTTAGGGCAGTGCATTGGTGTTCGGGCAGTGTCGGGGGCCGTACTGGGGCTGGTGTTTCAGAGTTTGGGGCAGTGCAGTGGATTTTGGGCAGTGTATGGGTTCGTGCTGGGGCTGGTGTTTCAGCGTTTAGGGCAGAGCAGTGGTGTTCGGGCAGTGTAGGGGGTCGAGCTGGGGCTGGTGTTTCAGGGTTTAGGGCAGTGCAGGTGTGTTCGGGCAGTGTAGGGGGCCGTCCTGGGGCTGGGGTTTCAGGGGTTAGGGCAGGGCAGTGGTGTTCAGGCAGTTTAGGGGGCCGAGCTGGGGCTGGTGTTTCAGGGTTTAGGGCAGTGCAGTGGATTTCGGGCATTGTATGGGTTCGTGCTGGTGCTAGTGTTCCAGGGTTTAGGGTAGAGCAGTGGTGTTCGGGCAGTGTAGGGGGTCATGCAGGGTGTGGTGTTTCAGGGTTTAGAGCAGAGCAGTGGTGTTCGGGCAGTGTAGGGGGTCGTGCTGGGGATGGTGTTGTAAAGTTTAGGGCAGTGCAGTGGTCTTCAGGCAATGTAGGGGGTCGTGCAGGGGGTGGTGTTTCAGGGTTTAGGGCAGTGCAGTGGTGTTCAGGGAGTGTAGGGGGTGGTGCTGGGGCTGGTGTTTCAGGGCTTAGGGCAGTGCAGTGGTGTTCGGGGAGTGTAGGGGTTCATACTGGGGCTGGTGTTTCAGGGTTTAGGGCAGTGCAGTGGTGTTCGGGGAGTGTAGGGGTAGTGCTGGGGTTGCTGTTTTCAGGGTTTAGGGCAGTGCAGTGGTGTTCGGGGAGTGTAGGGGGTCATGCTGGGTCTGGTGTTTCAGGGTTTAGGGCAGTGCAGTGGTGGTCGTCTAGTGTAGGGTGTCGTACTGGGGGTGGTGTTTCAGGGTTTAGGACAGTGCAGTGGTGTTCGGACAGTGTAGGGGGTCGTGCAATGGCTGGTGTTTCAGGGTTTGGGGCAGTGCAGTGGTGTTCGTGCAGTGTAGGGGGTCATGCTGGAACTGGTGTTTCAGTTGTTTAGGGCAGTGCAGTGGTGTTCGGGCAGTGTAGGGGGTCATGCAGGGGTTAGTGTTTCAGGGTTTAGTGCAGTGCAGTGGTTTTCGGGCCGTGTAGGGGGTCTTGCTGGGGGTGGTGTTTCAGGGATTAGGGTAGTGGTGTTCGGGCAGTGTAGGGGGTCTTGCTGATGGGTGGTGTTTCAGGGTTTAGGTCAGTGCAGTGGTGTTCGGGCCGTGTAGGGGGTCCTGCTGGGGGTAGTGTTTTAGGGTTTAGGGCAGTGCAGTGGTGTTCGGGCAGTGCAGGGGGTCGTGCTGGGGGTGGTGTTCCAGGGTTTAGGACAGTGCAGTGGTGTTCAGGCAGTGATTGGGGTCTTGCTAGGGGGTGGTGTTTCAGGGTTTAGGGCAGTGCAGTGGTGTTCGGGTAGTGTAGGGGGTTGTGCAGGGGGTGATGTTTCAGTGTTTAGTGCAGTGCAGTGGTGTTCGGGCATTGTAGGGGGTCGTACGGGGTTGTGTTTCAGGGTTTAGGGCAGTGCAGTGGTGTTCGGGAAGTGAAGGGGGTCGTGCCGGGGTGGTAGTTTCAGGGTTTAGGGCAGTGCAGTGGTGTTCGGGCACTGTGGGGGGTCTTGCTGGGGCTGGTGTTTCAGGGCTTAGGGCAGTGCAGTGGTGTTCGGGGAGTGTAGGGGGTCATACTGGGGCTGGTGTTTCAGGGTTAAGGGCAGTGCAGTGGTGTTCGGGGAGTTTAGGGGTAGTGCTGGGGTTGCTGTTTTCAGGGTTTAGGGCAGTGCAGTGGTGTTCGGGGAGTGTAGGGGTGGTGCTCTTGCTGGTGTTTCAGTGTTTAGGGCAGTGCAGTGGTGTTCGGGCAGTGTAGGGGGTCATGCTGTGCCTGGTGTTTCAGGGTTTAGGGCAGTGCAGTGGTGGTCGTGCAGTGTAGGGAGTCCTGCTGGGGTTAGTGTTTCAGGGTTTAGGGCAGTGCAGTGGTGTTCGGGCAGTGTAGGGGGTTGTGCTGTGTGTAGTGTTTCAGGGTTTAGGGCAGTGCAGTGGTGTTCAGGCAGTGTAGGGGGTCATGGTGGGGGTGGTGTTTCAGGGTTTAGGGCAGTGCAGTGGTGTTCGTGGAGTGTAGGGGGTCGAGCTGGCGCTGACGTTTCAGAGCTTAGGGCAGTGCAGTGGTGTTCGGGGAGTCTAGGGGGTGGTGTTGCGGCTGGTGTTTCAGGGTTTAGGGGAGTGCAGTGGTGTTCGGGGAGTGTAGGGGGTCATGCTGGGGAAGGGTTTCATGGTTTAGAGCAGTGCAGTGGTGTTCGAGGAGTGTAGGGTGTCGAGCTGGGGGTGGTGTGTCAGGGTTTAGGGCAGTGCATTGGTGTTCGGGCAGTGTCGGGGGCCGTACTGGGGCTGGTGTTTCAGAGTTTGGGGCAGTGCAGTGGATTTTGGGCAGTGTATGGGTTCGTGCTGGGGCTGGTGTTTCAGCGTTTAGGGCAGAGCAGTGGTGTTCGGGCAGTGTAGGGGGTCGAGCTGGGGCTGGTGTTTCAGGGTTTAGGGCAGTGCAGGTGTGTTCGGGCAGTGTAGGGGGCCGTCCTGGGGCTGGGGTTTCAGGGGTTAGGGCAGGGCAGTGGTGTTCAGGCAGTTTAGGGGGCCGAGCTGGGGCTGGTGTTTCAGGGTTTAGGGCAGTGCAGTGGATTTCGGGCATTGTATGGGTTCGTGCTGGTGCTAGTGTTCCAGGGTTTAGGGTAGAGCAGTGGTGTTCGGGCAGTGTAGGGGGTCATGCAGGGTGTGGTGTTTCAGGGTTTAGAGCAGTGCAGTGGTGTTCGGGCAGTGTAGGGGGTCGTGCTGGGGATGGTGTTGTAAAGTTTAGGGCAGTGCAGTGGTGTTCAGGAAGTGTAGGGTGTTGTGCAGTGGGTGGTGTTTCAGGGTTTAGGGCAGTGCAGTGGTGTTCAGGGAGTGTAGGGGGTGGTGCTGGGGCTGGTGTTTCAGGGCTTAGGGCAGTGCAGTGGTGTTCGGGCAATGTAGGGGGTCGTGCAGGGGGTGGTGTTTCAGGGTTTAGGGCAGTGCAGTGGTCTTCAGGCAATGTAGGGGGTCGTGCAGGGGGTGGTGTTTCAGGGTTTAGGGCAGTGCAGTGGTGTTCAGGGAGTGTAGGGGGTGGTGCTGGGGCTGGTGTTTCAGGGCTTAGGGCAGTGCAGTGGTGTTCGGGGAGTGTAGGGGTTCATACTGGGGCTGGTGTTTCAGGGTTTAGGGCAGTGCAGTGGTGTTCGGGGAGTGTAGGGGTAGTGCTGGGGTTGCTGTTTTCAGGGTTTAGGGCAGTGCAGTGGTGTTCGGGGAGTGTAGGGGGTCATGCTGGGTCTGGTGTTTCAGGGTTTAGGGCAGTGCAGTGGTGGTCGTCTAGTGTAGGGTGTCGTACTGGGGGTGGTGTTTCAGGGTTTAGGACAGTGCAGTGGTGTTCGGACAGTGTAGGGGGTCGTGCAATGGCTGGTGTTTCAGGGTTTGGGGCAGTGCAGTGGTGTTCGTGCAGTGTAGGGGGTCATGCTGGAACTGGTGTTTCAGTTGTTTAGGGCAGTGCAGTGGTGTTCGGGCAGTGTAGGGGGTCATGCAGGGGTTAGTGTTTCAGGGTTTAGGGCAGTGCAGTGGTTTTCGGGCCGTGTAGGGGGTCTTGCTGGGGGTGGTGTTTCAGGGATTAGGGTAGTGGTGTTCGGGCAGTGTAGGGGGTCTTGCTGATGGGTGGTGTTTCAGGGTTTAGGTCAGTGCAGTGGTGTTCGGGCCGTGTAGGGGGTCCTGCTGGGGGTAGTGTTTTAGGGTTTAGGGCAGTGCAGTGGTGTTCGGGCAGTGCAGGGGGTCGTGCTGGGGGTGGTGTTCCAGGGTTTAGGACAGTGCAGTGGTGTTCAGGCAGTGAATGGGGTCTTGCCAGGGGGTGGTGTTTCAGGGTTTAGGGCAGTGCAGTGGTGTTCGGGTAGTGTAGAGGGTTGTGCAGGGGGTGATGTTTCAGGGTTTAGTGCAGTGCAGTGGTGTTCGGGCATTGTAGGGGGTCGTGCGGGGGTTGTGTTTCAGGGTTTAGGGCAGTGCAGTGGTGTTCGGGAAGTGAAGGGGGTCATGCCGGGGTGGTAGTTTCAGGGTTTAGGGCAGTGCAGTGGTGTTCGGGCACTGTGGGGGGTCTTGCTGGGGCTGGTGTTTCAGGGCTTAGGGCAGTGCAGTGGTGTTCGGGGAGTGTAGGGGGTCATACTGGGGCTGGTGTTTCAGGGTTAAGGGCAGTGCAGTGGTGTTCGGAGAGTTTAGGGGTAGTGCTGGGGTTGCTGTTTTCAGGGTTTAGGGCAGTGCGGTGGTGTTCGGGGAGTGTAGGGGTGGTGCTCTTGCTGGTGTTTCAGTGTTTAGGGCAGTGCAGTGGTGTTCGGGCAGTGTAGGGGGTCATGCTGGGCCTGGTGTTTCAGGGTTTAGGGCAGTGCAGTGGTGGTCGTGCAGTGTAGGGTGTCGTACTGGGGGTGGTGTTTCAGGGTTTAGGACAGTGCAGTGGTGTTCGGACAGTGTAAGGGGTCGTGCAGTGGCTGGTGTTTCAGGGTTTGGGGCAGTGCAGTGGTGTTTGGGCAGTGTAGGGGTCATGCTGGGCCTGGTGTTTCAGGGTTTAGGGCAGTGCAGTGGTGTTCGGGCAGTGTAGGGGGTCATGCTGGGCCTGGTGTTTCAGGGTTTAGGGCAGTGCAGTGGTGTTCAGGCAGTGTAGGGGGTCATGCAGGGGGTAGTGTTTCAGGTTTTAGGGCAGTGCAGTGGTTTTCGGGCCGTGTAGGGGGTCTTGCTGGGGGTGGTATTTCAGGGATTAGGGTAGTGGTGTCCGGGCAGTGCAGGGGGTCTTGCTGCAGTGGTGTTTCAGGGTTTAGGGCAGTGCAGTGGTGTTCGGGCAGTGTAGGGGGTCCTGCTGGGGGTAGTGTTTCAGGGTTTAGGGCAGTGCAGTGGTGTTCAGGCAGTGTAGGGGGTCGTGCTGGGGGTGGTGTTCCAGGGTTTAGGACAATGCAGTGGGGTTCGGGCAGTGATTGGGGCCTTGCCGGGGGGTGGTGTTTCAGGGTTTAGGGCAGTGCAGTGGTGTTCGGGCAGTGTAGGGGGTCATGCAGGGGGTTGTGTTTCAGGGTTTAGGGCAGTGTAGTGGTTTTCGGGCAGTGTAGGGGGTCATGCTGGGGGTAGTGTTTCAAGGTTTAGGGCAGTGCAGTGGTTTTCGGGCAGTGCAGGGGGTCTTGCTGGGGGTGGTGTTTCAGGGTTTAGGGCAGTGGTGTTTGGTCAGTGTAGAGGGTCTTGCTGGGGGTGGTGTTTCAGGGTTTAGGGCAGTGCAGTGGTGTTTGGGCAGTGTAGATGGTCTTGCTGGGGGTAGTGTTTCAGGGTTTAGAGCACTGCAGTGGTGTTCAGGCAGTGTAGGGGGTCTTGCTGGGTGTGGTGTTTCAGGGTTTAGGGCAGTGCAGTGGTGTTCGGGCAGTGTAGGGGGTCTTGCTGGCGGTGGTGTTTCAGGGTTTAGGGCAGTGCAGTGGTGTTCGGGCAGTGAAGATGGTCTTGCTGGGGGTAGTGTTTCAGGGTTTAGGGCAGTGCAGTGGTGTTCGGGCAGTGTAGGGGGTTGTGCTGGGTGTGGTGTTTCAGGGTTTAGGTCAGTGCAGTGGTTTTCGGGCAGTGTAGGGAGTCCTGCTGGGGCTGGTGTTTCAGGGTTTAGGGCAGTGCAGGTGTGTTCGGGCAGTGTAGGTGTTCGTGCTGGGGCTGGTGTTTCAGGGGTTAGGGCGGGGAAGTGGTGTTCGGGCAGGGTAGGGGGCCGTGCTGGGGCTGGTGTTTCAGGGTTTAGGGCAGTGCAGTGGATTTCGAGCAGTGTATGGGTTCGTGCTGGGGCTGGTGTTTCAGGGTTTAGGGCAGAGCACTGGTGTTCGGGCAGTGTAGGGGGTCGTGCTGGGGCTGGTGTTTCAGGGTTTAGGGCAGAGCAGTGGTGTTCGGGCAGTGTAGGGGGTCGTGCTGGAGATGGTGTTGTAAAGTTTATGGAAGTGCAGTGGTGTTCGGGCAGTGTAGGGTGTTGTGCAGTGGGTGGTGTTTCAAGGTTTAGGGCAGTTCAGAGGTGTTCTGGCAGTGTATGGGGTCATGCAGGGGGTAGTGTTTCAGGGTTTAGGGCAGTGCAGGTGTTTTCGGGCAGTGTAGGTTGTCCTGCTGGGGGTAGTGTTTCAGGGTTTAGGGCAGTGCAGTGGTGTTTGGGCAGTGTAGGGGGTCGTGCTGTGGGTGGTGTTCCAGGGTTTACGGCAGTGCAGTGGTGTTCGGGCAGTGAATGGGGTCTTGCCGGGGGGTGGTGTTTCAGGGTTTAGGGCAGTGCAGTGGTGTTCGGGTAGTGTAGGGGGTCGTGCAGGGGCTGATGTTTCAGGGTTTAGGGCAGTGCAGTGGTGTTCGGGCAGTGTAGGGGGTCGTGCGGGGGTTGTGTTTCAGGGTTTAGGGCAGTGCAGTGGTGTTCGGGAAGTGAACGGGGTCGTGCTGGGGCTGGTGTTTCAGGGTTTAGAGCAGTGCAGTGGATTTTGGGCAGTGTAGGGTTCGTGCTGGGGCTGGTGTTTCAGGGTTTAGGGCAGAGCAGTGGTGTTCGGGCAATGAAGGGGGTCATGCAGTGTGTGGTGTTTCAGGGTTTAGGGCTGTGCAGCGGTGTTCGTGCAGTGTAGGGGGTCGTGCTGGAGCTGGTGTTTCAAAGTTTAGGGCAGTGCAGTAGTGTTCAAGCAGTGTAGGGGGTCATCCTGGGGGTGGTGTTTCAGGGTTTAGGGCAGTGTAGTGGTTTTCGGGCAGTGTAGGGGGTCATGCAGGGGGTAGTGTTTCAGGGTTTAGGGCAGTGCAGTGGTTTTCGGGCAGTGTAGATGGTCTTGCTGGGGGTAGTGTTTCAGGGTTTAGGGCAGTGCAGTGGTGTTTGGGCAGTGTAGGTGTCTTGCTGGCGGTGGTGTTTCAGGGTTTAGGGCAGTGCAGTAGTGTTCGGGCAGTGAAGATGGTCTTGCTGGGGGTAGTTTTTCAGGGTTTAGGGCAGTGCAGTGGTGTTCGGGCAGTGTAGGGGGTCGTGCTGGGTGTGGTGTTTCAGGGTTTAGGGCAGTGCAGTGGTTTTCAGGCAGTGTAGGGTGTCGTTCTGGGGATGGTGTTTCAGGGTTTAGGGCAGTGCAGTGGTGTTCGGGATGTGTAAGGGGTCATGCTGGGACTGGTGTTTCAGGGATTAGGGCAGTGTAGTGGTGTTCAGGCAGTGTAGGAGTTTTTGCTGGGTCTGGTGTTTCAGGGTTTAGGACAGAGCAGTGGTGTTAGGGTAGTGTAGGGTGTCGTGCTGGGGCTGGTGTTTCAGGGTTTAGGGCAGAGCAGTGGTGTTCGGGCATTGCAGGGGGTCATGCAGAGTGTGGTGTTTCAGGGTTTAGGGCAGTGCAGTGGTGTTTGGACAGTGTAAGGGGTCGTGCTGGGGCTGGTGTTTCAAAGTTTAGGGCAGTGGTGTTTGGGCAGTGTAGGGGTCTTTCTGGGGGTGGTGTTTCAGGGTTTAAGGCAATGCAGTGGTTTTCGTGTAGTGTAGGGAGTCCTGCTGGGCTTAGTGGTTCAGGGTTTAGGGCAGTGCAGTGGTGTTCGGGCAGTGTAGGGGGTTGTGCTGTATGTGGTGTTTCAGGGTTTAGGGCAGTGCAGTGGTGTTCGGGTTTGTAGTGGTTGGTGCAGGGGGGTGGTGTTTCAGGGTTAAGGGCAGTGCAGTGGTGTTCGGGGAGTCTAGGGGGTGGTGTTGCAGCTGGTGTTTCAGGATTTAGGGGAGTGCAGTGGTGTTTGGGGAGTGTAGGGGGTCATGCTGGGGCTGGTGTTTCATGGTTTAGAGCAGTGCAGTGGTGTTCGGGGAGAGTAGGGTGTCGAGCTGGGGCTGGTGTTTCAGGGTTTGGGGCAGTGCAGTGGATTTTGGGCAGTGTATGGGTTCGTGCTGGGGCTGGTGTTTCAGCGTTTAGGGCAGAGCAGTGGTGTTCGGGCAGTGTAGGGGGTCGTGCTGGGGCTGGTGTTTCAGGGTTTAGGGCAGTGCAGGTGTGTTCGGGCAGTGTAGGGGGCCATCCTGGGGCTGGGGTTTCAGAGGTTAGGGCACGGCAGTGGTGTTCGGGCAGTGTAGGGGTGGTGCTTGGGCTGGTGTTTCAGGGTTTAGGGCAGTGCAGTGGTGTTCGGGGAGTGTAGGGGGTGGTGTTGGGTCTGGTGTTTCAGGGTTTGGGGCAGCGCGGTAATGTTTGGGTAGTGTAGGGGGTCATGCTGGGGCTGGTGTTTCAAGATTTAGGGCCGTGTAGTGGTGTTCGGACAGTGTAGGTTGTCGTTTTGGGGATGGTGTTTCCGGGTTTAGGGCAGTGCAGTGGTGTTCGGGAAGTGTAAGGGGTCATGCTGGGACTGGTGTTTCAGGGATTAGGGCAGTGCAGTGGTGTTCAGGCAGTGTAGGAGTTCATGCTGGGGCTGGTGTTTCAGGGTTTAGCACAGGGCAGTGGTGTTAGGGTAGTGTAGGGTGTCGTGCTGGGGCTGGTGTTTCAGGGTTTAGGGCAGAGCAGTGGTGTTTTGGCAGTGCAGGTGGTCATGCAGGGTGTGGTGTTTCAGGGTTTAGGGCAGTGCAGTGGTGTTTGGGTAGTATAATGGGTCGTGCTGGGGCTGGTGTTTTAAAGTTTAGGGCAGTGGTGTTTGGGCAGTGTAGGGATCTTTCTGGGGGTGGTGTTTCAGCGTTTAGGGCAGAGCAGTGGTGTTCGGGCAGTGTAGGGGGTCGTGCTGGGGCTAGTGTTTCAGGGTTTAGGGCAGTGCAGGTGTGTTCGGGCAGTGTAGGGGGCCGTCCTGGGGCTGGGGCTTCAGAGGTTAGGGCAGGGCAGTGGTGTTCGGGCAGTGTAGGGGTGGTGCTTGGCTGGTGTTTCAGGGTTTAGGGCAGTGCAGTTGTGTTCGGGGAGTGTAGGGGGTGGTGCTGGGTATGGTGTTTCAGGGTTTGGGGCAGCGCGGTAATGTTTGGGTAGTGTAGGGGGTCATGCTGGGGCTGGTGTTTCAAGATTTAGGGCCGTGTAGTGGTGTTCGGACAGTGTAGGTTGTCGTTTTGGGGATGGTGTTTCCGGGTTTAGGGCAGTGCAGTGGTGTTCGGGAAGTGTAAGGGGTCATGCTGGGACTGGTGTTTCAGGGATTAGGGCAGTGCAGTGGTGTTCAGGCAGTGTAGGAGTTCGTGCTGGGGCTGGTGTTTCAGGGTTTAGCACAGGGCAGTGGTGTTAGGGTAGTGTAGGGTGTCGTGCTGGGGCTGGTGTTTCAGGGTTTAGGGCAGAGCAGTGGTGTTTTTGCAGTGCAGGTGGTCATGCAGGGTGTGGTGTTTCAGGGTTTAGGGCAGTGCAGTGGTGTTTGGGTAGTATAAGGGGTCGTGCTGGGGCTGGTGTTTTAAAGTTTAGGGCAGTGGTGTTTGGGCAGTGTAGGGATCTTTCTGGGGGTGGTGTTTCAGGGTTTAGGGCAGTGCAGTGGATTTCGTGCAGTGTAGGTAGTCCTGCTGGGGTTAGTGTTTCAGGGTTTAGGGCAGTGCAGTGGTGTTCGGGCAGTGTAGGGGGTTGTGCTGTGTGTAGTGTTTCAAGGTTTAGGGCAGTGCAGTGGTTTCGGGTTTGTAGTGGTTCGTGCAGGGGGTGGTGTTTCAGGGTTTAGGGCAGTGAAGTGGTGTTCGGGCAGTGTAGGGGGTCATGGTGGGGGTGGTGTTTCAGGGTTTAGGGCAGTGCAGTGCTGTTCGGGGAGTGTAGGGGGTCGAGCTGGCGCTGACGTTTCAGAGCTTAGGGCAGTGCAGTGGTGTTTGGGGAGTCTAGGGGGTGGTGTTTCGGCTGGTGTTTCAGGGTTTAGGGGAGTGCAGTGGTGTTCGGGGAGTGTAGGGGGTCATGCTGGGGAAGGGTTTCATGGTTTAGAGCAGTGCAGTGGTGTTCGAGGAGTGTAGGGTGTTGAGCTGGGGGTGGTGTTTCAGGGTTTAGGGCAGTGCATTGGTGTTCGGGCAGTGTAGGGGGCCGTACTGGGGCTGGTGTTTCAGAGTTTGGGGCAGTGCAGTGGATTTTGGGCAGTGTATGGGTTCGTGCTGGGGCTGGTGTTTCAGCGTTTAGGGCAGAGCAGTGGTGATCGGGCAGTGTAGGGGGTCGAGCTGGGGCTGGTGTTTCAGGGTTTAGGGCAGTGCAGGTGTGTTCGGGCAGTGTAGGGGGCCGTCCTGGGGCTGGGGTTTCAGGGGTTAGGGCAGGGCAGTGGTGTTCGGGGAGTGAAGGGGGCCGAGCTGGGGCTGGTGTTTCAGGGTTTAGGGCAGTGCAGTGGATTTCAGGCAGTGTATGGGTTCGTGCTGGGGATGGTGTTTCAGGGTTTAGGGCAGAGCAGTGGTTTTCGGGCAGTGTAGGGGGTCGTGCTGGGGCTGGTGTTTCAGGGTTTAGGGCAGAGCAGTGGTGTTCGGACAGTGTAGGGGGTCATGCAGGGTGTGGTGTTTCAGGGTTTAGAGCAGTGCAGTGGTGTTTGGGCAGTGTAGGGGGTCGTGCTGGTGATGGTGTTGTAAAGTTTAGGGCAGTGCAGTGGTGTTCAGGCAGTGTATGGGGTCATGCAGGTGGTAGTGTTTCAGGGTTTAGAGCAGTGCAGTGGTTTTCAGGCCGTGTAGGGGGTCTTGCTGGGGGTGGTGTATCAGGGTTTAGGGTAGTGGTGTTCGGGCAGTGTAGGGGGTCTTGCTGGGGGTGGTGTTTCAGGGTTTAGGGCAGTGCAGTGGTTTTCGGGCAGTGTAGGGGGTCCGGCTGGGGGTAGTGTTTCAGGGTTTAGGGCAGTGCAGTGGTGTTCGGGCAGTGTAGGGGGTCGTGCTGGGTGTGGTGTTTCAGGGATTAGGGCAGTGCAGTGGTGTTCGGGCAGTGTAGGGGGTCGTGCCAGGCGGGTGGTGTTTCAGGGTTTAGGGCATTGCAGTGGTGTTCGGGCAATGTAGGGGGTCCTGCTGGGGGTAGTGTTTCAAGGTTTAGGGCAGTGCAGTGGTGTTCGGGCAATGTAGGGGGTTGTGCAGGGGGTGGTGTTTCAGGGTTTAGGGCAGTGAAATGTTTTTCGGGCAGTGTAGGGGGTCGTGCTGGGGCTGGTGTTTCAGGGTTTAGGGCAGTGCTGTGGTGTTCGAGGAATGTAGGGGGTCATGCTGGGCCTGGTGTTTCAGGGTTTAGGGCTGTGCAATGGTGTTCGGGAAGTGTAGGGGGTTGTGCTGGGACTGGTGTTTCAGGGTTTAGGGCAGTGCAGTGGTGTTCAGGCAGTGTAGGGGTGGTGCTGAGGCAGGTGTTTCAGGGTTTAGGGCAGTGCAGTGGTATTTGGGCAGTGTAGGAGTTTGTGCTGGGGCTGGTGTTTCAGGGTTTAGGACAGAGCAGTGGTGTTAGGGTAGTGTAGGGGGTCTTGCTGGGGCTGGTGTTTCAAAGTTTAGGGCAATGCAGTGGTGTTCGGGCAGTGTAGGGGGTCATGCAGGGGGTGGTGTTTCAGGGTTTAGGGCAGTGCAGTGGTGTTCGGGCAGTGTAGGGTGTCATGCAGGTGGTAGTGTTTCAGGGTTTAGGCAGTGCAGTTGTTTTCTGGCAGTGTAGGGGGTTTTGCTGGGGGTGGTGTTTCAGGGTTTAGGGCAGTGGTGTTCGGGCAGTGTAGGGGTCTTTCTGGGGGTGGTGTTTCAGGGATTAGGGCAGTGCAGTGGTGTTCGTGCAGTGTAGGGAGTCCTGCTGGGGTTAGTGTTTCAGGGTTTAGGGCAGTGCAGTGGTGTTCGAGCAGTGTAGGGGGTCGTGCTGTGTGCGGTGTTTCAGGGTTTAGGGCAGTGCAGTGGTGTTCGGGTTTTGTAGTGGGTCGTGCAGGGGGTGGGGTTTCCGGGTTTAG
Source organism: Triturus cristatus (assembly GCF_964204655.1). Lineage (NCBI taxonomy): Eukaryota > Metazoa > Chordata > Amphibia > Caudata > Salamandridae > Triturus > Triturus cristatus. The sequence continues at coordinate 166,162 of NW_028187592.1, forward strand.
GGCAGTGCAGTGGTGTTCGGGGAGTGTAGGGCGTCGTGCTGGGGCTGGTGTATCAGGGTTTAGGGCAGTGCAGTGGTGTTTGGGGAGTGTAGGGGGTCGTGCTGGGGCTGTTTTTTCAGGTTTTAGGGCAGCACATTGGTGTACAGGGTTTCTAGGGGGTCATGCTGAGTCTGGTGTTTCAAGGTTTAGGGCAGTGCAGTGGTGTTCGGGCAGTGTAGGGGGTCATGCTGGGGCTGGTGTTTCAGGGGTTAGGGCAGGGCAGTGGTGTTCAGGCAGTGTAGGGGGCCATGCTGGGGCTGGTGTTTCAGGGTTTACGGCAATGCAGTGGATTTCAGGCAGTGTATGGTTTCATGCTGGGGCTGGTGTTTCAGGGTTTAGGGCAGAGCAGTGGTGTTCGGGCAGTGTAGGGGGTCGTGCTGGGGCTGGTGTTTCAGGGTTTAGGGTAGAGCAGTGGTGTTCGGGCAGTGTAGGGGGTCATGCAGGGTGTGGTGTTTCAGGGTTTAGAGCAGTGCAGTGGTGTTCGGGCAGTGTAGGGGGTCGTGCTGGGGATGGTGTTGTAAAGTTTAGGGCAGTGCAGTGGTGTTCAGGCAGTGTAGAGTGTTGGGCAGTGGGTGGTGTTTCAGGGTTTAGGGCAGTTTAGAGGTGTTCTCGCAGTGTATGGGGTCATGCAGTGGGTAGTGTTTCAGGGTTTAGGGCAGTGCAGTGGTTTTCAGGCCGTGTAGGGGGTCTTGCTGGGGGTGGTGTTTCAGGGTTTAGGGCAGTGCAGTGTTGTTAGGGCAGTGTAGGGGGTCGTGCTGGGTGTTCTGTTTCAGGGTTTAGGGCAGGGCAGTGGTCTTCGGGCAGTGTAGGGGGTCGTACAGGGGGTGGTGTTTCAGGGTTTAGGGCAGTGCAGTGGTGTTCGGGGAGTGTAAGGGGTGGTGCTGGGGCTGGTGTTTAAGGGCTTAGGGCAGTGCAGTGGTTTTTGGGGAGTGTAGGGGTTCATACTTTGGCTGGTGTTTCAGGGTTTAGGGCAGTGCAGTGGTGTTCGGGGAGTGTAGGGGTAGTGCTGGGGTTGCTGTTTTCAGGGTTTAGGGCAGTGCAGTGGTGTTCGGGCAGTGTAGGGGGTCATGCTGGGTCTGGTGTTTCAGGGTTTAGGGCAGTGCAGTGGTGGTCGTGCAGTGTAGGGTGTCGTACTGGGGGTGGTGTTTCAGGGTTTAGGACAGTGCAGTGGTGTTCGGGCAGTGTAGGGGGTCATGCTGGGCTTGGTGTTTCAGGGTTTAGGGCAGTGCAGTGGTGTTTGGGCAGTGTAGGGGGTCATGCAGGGGGTAGTGTTTCAGGGTTTAGGGCAGTGCAGTGGCTTTCGGGCCGTGTAGGGGGTGTTGCTGGGGGTGGTGTTTCAGGGATTAGGGTAGTGGTGTTCGGGCAGTGTAGGGGGTCTTGCTGGGGGTGGTGTATCAGGGTTTAGGGCAGTGCAGTGGTGTTCGGGCAGTGTAGGGGGTCCTGCTGGGGGTAGTGTTTCAGGGTTTAGGGCAGTGCAGTGGTGTTCGGGCAGTGTAGGGGGTCATGCAGGTGGTAGTGTTTCAGGGTTTAGGCAGTGCAGTTGTTTTCTGGCAGTGTAGGGGGTTTTGCTGGGGGTGGTGTTTCAGGGTTTAGGGCAGTGGTGTTCGGGCAGTGTAGGGGTCTTTCTGGGGGTGGTGTTTCAGGGATTAGGGCAGTGCAGTGGTGTTCGTGCAGTGTAGGGAGTCCTGCTGGGGTTAGTGTTTCAGGGTTTAGGGCAATGCAGTGGTGTTCGAGCAGTGTAGGGGGTCGTGCAGGGGGTGGGATTTCAGGGTTTAGGGCAGTGCAGTGGTGTTTGGGAAGTGTGGGGGGTCATGGTTGGGCTGGTGTTTCAGGGTTTAGGGCAGTGCAGTGGTGTTCGGGAGTGTAGGGCGTCGTGCTGGGGCTGTTGTTTCAGGGTTTAGGGCAGTGCAGTGGTGTTTGGGGAGTGTAGGGGGTCGTGCTGGGGCTGGTTTTTCAGGTTTTAGGGCAGCGCAGTGGTGTACGGGGTTTGTAGGGGGTCATGCTGAGTCTGGTGTTTCAAGGTTTAGGGCAGTGCAGTGGTGTTCGAGCAGTGTAGGGGGTCGTGCTGGGGCTGGTGTTTCAGGGGTTAGGGCAGGGCAGTGGTGTTCAGGCAGTGTAGGGGGCCATGCTGGGGCTGGTGTTTCAGGGTTTACGGCAATGCAGTTGATTTCAGGCAGTGTATGGTTTCATGCTGGGGCTGGTATTTCAGGGTTTAGGGCAGAGCAGTGGTGTTCGGGCAGTGTAGGGGGTCGTGTTGGGGCTGGTGTTTCAGGGTTTAGGGTAGAGCAGTGGTGTTCGGGCAGTGTAGGGGGTCATGCAGGGTGGTGTTTCAGGGTTTAGAGCAGTGCAGTGGTGTTCGGGCAGTGTAGGGCGTCGTGCTGGGGATGGTGTTGTAAAGTTTAGGGCAGTGCAGTGGAGTTCAGGCAGTGTAGGGTGTTGGGCTGTGGGTGGTGTTTCAGGGTTTAGGGCAGTTCAGAGGTGTTCTGGCAGTGTATGGGGTCATGCAGTGGGTAGTGTTTCAGGGTTTAGGGCAGTGCAGTGGTTTTCAGGCCGTGTAGGGGGTCTTGCTGGGGGTGGTGTTTCAGGGTTTAGGGCAGTGCAGTGTTGTTAGGGCAGTGTAGGGGGTCGTGCTGGGTGTTCTGTTTCAGGGTTTAGGGCAGTGCAGTGGTCTTCGGGCAGTGTAAGGGGTCGTGCAGGGGGTGGTGTTTCAGGGTTTAGGGCAGTGCAGTGGTGTTCGGGGAGTGTAGGGGTGGTGCTGGGGCTGGTGTTTAAGGGCTTAGGGCAGTGCAGTGGTGTTCGGGGAGTGTAGGGGTTCATACTGAGGCTGGTGTTTCAGGGTTTAGGGCAGTGCAGTGGTGTTCGGGGAGTGTAGGGGGTCATGCTGGGTCTGATGTTTCAGGGTTTAGGGCAGTGCAGTGGTTGTCGTGCAGTGTAGGGTCTCGTACTGGGGGTGGTGTTTCATGGTTTAGGACAGTGCAGTGGTGTTCAGACAGTGTAGGGGGTCGTGCAGTGGCTGGTGTTTCAGGGTTTGGGGCAGTGCAGTGGTGTTTGGGCAGTGTAGGGGGTCATGCAGGGGTAGTGTTTCAGGGTTTAGGGCAGTGCAGTGGCTTTCGGGCCGTGTAGGGGGTCTTGCTGGGGGTGGTGTTTCAGGGATTAGGGTAGTGGTGTTCGGGCAGTGTAGGGGGTCTTGCTGGGGGTGGTGTTTCAGGAATTAGGGCAGTGCAGTGGTGTTCGGGCAGTGTAGGGGGTCCTGCTGGGGGTAGTGTTTCAGGGTTTAGGGCAGTACAGTGGTGTTCGGGCAGTGTAGGGGGTCATGCTGGGGTGGTGTTCCAGGGTTTAGGGCAGTGCAGTGGTCTTCAGGCAGTGAATGGGGTCTTGCCAGGGGGTGGTGTTTCAGGGTTTAGGGCAGTGCAGTGGTGTTCGGGCATTGTAGGGGGTCATGCGGGGGTTGTGTTTCAAGGTTTAGGGCAGTGCAGTGGTGTTCGGGAAGTGAAGGGGGTCGTGTCGGGTGGTAGTTTCAGGCTTTAGGGCAGTGCAGTGGTGTTCGGGCACTCTGGGGGGTCGTGCTGGGGCTGGTGTTTCAGGGCTTAGGGCAGTGCAGAGGTGTTCGGGGAGTGTAGGCGGTCATACTGGGGCTGGTGTTTCAGGGTTTAGGGCAGTGCAGTGGTTTTCGGGGAGTGTAGGGGTAGTGCTGGGGTTGCTCTTTTCAGGGTTTAGGGCAGTGCAGTGGTGTTCGGGGAGTGTAGGGGTGGTGCTCTTGCTGGTGTTTCATTGTTTAAGGCAGTGCAGTGGTGTTCGGGCAGTGTAAGGGGTCATGCTGGGCCTGGTGTTTCAGGGTTTAGGGCAGTGCAGTGGTGGTCGTGCAGTGTAGGGTGTCGTACTCGGGGGTGGTGTTTCATGGTTTAGGACAGTGCAGTGGTGTTCGGACAGTGTAGGGGGTCGTGCAGTGGCTGGTGTTTCAGGGTTTGGGGCAGTGCAGTGGTGTTCGGGCAGTGTAGGGGTCATGCTGGGCCTGGTGTTTCAGGGTTTAGGGCAAGGCAGTGGTGTTCGGGCAGTGTAGGGGGTCATTCAGGTGGTAGTGTTTCAGTGTTTAGGGCAGTGCAGTGGTTTTCGGGCCATGTAGTGGGTCTTGCTAGGGGTGGTGTTTCAGGGTTTAGGGTAGTGGTGTTCGGGCAGTGTAGGGGGTCTTGCTGAGGGTGGTGTTTCAGGGTTTAGGGCAGTGCAGTGGTGTTCGGACCATGTAGGGGGTCCTTGTGGGGGTAGTGTTTCAGGGTTTAGGACAGTGCAGTGTTGTTCGGGCAGTGTAGGGGGTGGTGCTGAGGCAGGTGTTTCAGGGTTTAGTGCAGTGCAGTGGTATTTGGGCAGTGTAGGAATTCGTGCTGGGGCTGGTGTTTCAGGGTTTAGGACAGAGCAGTGGTGTTAGGGTAGTGTAGGGGGTCGTGCTGGGGCTGGTGTTTCAGGGTTTAGGGCAGAGCAGTGGTGTTCGGGCAGTGCAGGGGGTCATGCAGGGTGTGGTGTTTCAGGGTTTATGGCAGTGCAGTGGTGTTTGGGCAGTGTAGGGAGTCGTGCTGGGGCTGCTGTTTCAAAGTTTAGGGCAGTGCAGTGGTGTTCGGGCAGTGTAGGGGGTCATGCAGGGGGTGGTGTTTCAGGGTTTAGGGCAGTGCAGTGGTATTCGGACAGTGTAGGGGGTCATGCAGGTGGTAGTGTTTCAGGGTTTAGGCAGTGCAGTTGTTTTCTGGCAATGTAGGGGGTTTTGCTGGGGGTGGTGTTTCAGGGTTTAGGGCAGTGGTGTTCGCGCAGTGTAGGGGTCTTTCTGGGGGTGGTGTTTCAGGGATTAGGGCAGAGCAGTGGTGTTCGTGCAGTGTAGGGAGTCCTGCTGGGGTTAGTGTTTCAGTGTTTAGGGCAGTGCAGTGGTGTTCGAGCAGTGTAGGGGGTCGTGCTGTGTGTGGTGTTTCAGGGTTTAGGGCAGTGCAGTGGTGTTCGGGTTTTGTAGTGGGTTGTGCAGGGGGTGGGGTTTCAGGGTTTAGGGCAGTGCAGTGGTGTTCGGGTAGTGTAGGGGGTCATGGTTGGGCTGGTGTTTCAGGGTTTAGGGCAGTGCAGTGGTGTTCGGGGAGTGTAGGGCGTCGTGCTGGGGCTGGTGTTTCAGGGTTTAGGGCAGTGCAGTGGTGTTTGGGAGTGTAGGGGGTCGTGCTGGGGCTGGTTTTTCAGGTTTTAGGACAGCGCAGTGGTGTACGGGGTTTGTAGGGGGTCATGCTGAGTCTGGTGTTTCAAGGTTTAGGGCAGTGCAGTGGTGTTCGGGCAGTGTAGGGGGTCGTGCTGGGGCTGGTGTTTCAGGGGTTAGGGCAGGGCAGTGGTGTTCAGGCAGTGTAGGGGGCCATGCTGGGGCTGGTGTTTCAGGGTTTACGGCAATGCAGTGGATTTCAGGCAGTGTATGGTTTCATGCTGGGGCTGGTGTTTCAGGGTTTAGGGCAGAGCAGTGGTGTTCGGGCAGTGAAGGGGGTCGTGCTGGGGCTGGTGTTTCAGGGTTTAGGGTAGAGCAGTGGTGTTCGGGCAGTGTAGGGGGTCATGCAGGGTGTGGTGTTTCAGGGTTTAGAGCAGTGCAGTGGTGTTCGGGCAGTGTAGGGGGTCGTGCTGGGGATGGTGTTGTAAAGTTTAGGGCAGTAGAGTGGTGTTCAGGCAGTGTAGGGTGTTGGGCAGTGCATGGTGTTTCAGGGTTTAGTGCAGTTCAGAGGTGTTCTGGCAGTGTATGGGGTCATGCAGTGGGTAGTGTTTCAGGGTTTAGGGCAGTGCAGTGGTTTTCAGGCCGTGTAGGGGGTCTTGCTGGGGTTGGTGTTTCAGGGTTTAGGGCAGTGCAGTGTTGTTAGGGCAGTGTAGGGGGTCGTGCTGGGTGTTCTGTTTCAGGGTTTAGGGCAGTGCAGTGGTCTTCGGGCAGTGTAGGGGGTCGTGCAGGGGGTGGTGTTTCAGGGTTTAGGGCAGTGCAGTGGTGTTCGGGGAGTGTAGGGGGTGGTGCTGGGGTTGGTGTTTAAGGGCTTAGGGCAGTGCAGTGGTGTTCGGGGAGTGTAGGGGTTCATACTGGGGCTGGTGTTTCAGGGTTTAGGGCAGTGCAGTGGTGTTCGGGGAGTGTAGGGGTAGTGCTGGGGTTGCTGTTTTCAGGGTTTAGGGCAGTGCAGTGGTGTTCGGGCAGTGTAGGGGGTCATGCTGGGTATGATGTTTCAGGGTTTAGGGCAGTGCAGTGGTGGTCATGCAGTGTAGGGTGTCGTACTGGGGGTGGTGTTTCAGGGTTTAGGACAGTGCAGTGGTGTTCGGACAGTGTAGGGGGTCATGCAGTGGCTGATGTTTCAGGGTTTGGGGCAGTGCAGTGGTGTTTGGGCAGTGTAGGGGGTCATGCTGGGCCTGGTTTTTCAGGGTTTAGGGCAGTGCAGTGGTGTTTGGGCAGTGTAGGGGGTCATGCAGGGTAGTGTTTCAGGGTTTAGGGCAGTGCAGTGGCTTTCGGGCCGTGTAGGGGGTCTTGCTGGGGGTGGTGTTTCAGGGATTAGGTAGTGGTGTTCGGGCAGTGTAGGGGGTCTTGCTGGGGGTGGTATTTCAGGGTTTAGGGCAGTGCAGTGGTGTTCGGGCAGTGTAGGGGGTCCTGCTGGGGGTAGTGTTTCAGGGTTTAGGGCAGTGCAGTGGTGTTCGGGCAGTGTAGGGGGTCGTGCTGGGGTGGTGTTCCAGGGTTTAGGGCAGTGCAGTGGTCTTCAGGCAGTGAAGGGGTCTTGCCGGGGGGTGGTGTTTCAGGGTTTAGGGCAGTGCAGTGGTGTTCGGGCATTGTAGGGGGTCATGCGGGGGTTGGGTTTCAGGGTTTAGGGCAGTGCAGTGGTGTTCGGGAAGTGAAGGGGGTCGTGCCGGGGTGGTAGTTTCAGGGTTTAGGGCAGTGCAGTGGTGTTCGGGCACTCTGGGGGGTCGTGCTGGGGCTGGTGTTTCAGGGCTTAGGGCAGTGCAGAGGTGTTCGGGGAGTGTAGGCGGTTATACTGGGACTGGTGTTTCAGGGTTTAGGGCAGTGCAGTGGTGTTCGGGGAGTGTAGGGGTAGTGCTGGGGTTGCTCTTTTCAGGATTTAGGGCAGTGCAGTGGTGTTCGGGGAGTGTAGGGGTGGTGCTCTTGCTGGTGTTTCATTGTTTAGGGCAGTGCAGTGGTGTTCGGGCATTGTAGGGGGTCATGCTGGGCCTGGTGTTTCAGGGTTTAGGGCAGTGCAGTGGTGGTCGTGCAGTGTAGGGTGTCGTACTCGGGGTGGTGTTTCAGGGTTTAGGACAGTGCAGTGGTGTTCGGACAGTGTAGGGGGTCGTGCAGTGGCTGGTGTTTCAGGGTTTGGGGCAGTGCAGTGGTGTTCGGGCAGAGTAGGGGTTATGCTGGGCCTGGTGTTTCAGGGTTTAGGGCAGTGCAGTGGTGTTCGGGCAGTGAGGGGGGTTATGCAGGGGGGAGTGTTTCAGGGTTTAGGGCAGTGCAGTGGTTTTCGGGTAGTGTAGGGGTCGTGCAGGGGGTGATGTTTCAGGGTTTAGGGCAGTGCAGTGGTGTTCGCGCATTGTAGGGGGTCGTGCGGGGATTGTGTTTCAGGGTTTAGGGCAGTGTAGTGGTGTTCGGGAAGTGAAGGGGGTCGTGCCGGGGTGGTAGTTTCAGGGTTTAGGGCAGTGCAGTGGTGTTCGGGCACTGTGGGGGGTCGTGCTGGGGCTGGTGTTTCAGGGCTTAGGGCAGTGCAGAGGTGTTCGGGGAGTGTAGGGGGTTGTGCAGGGGGTGATGTTTCAGGGTTTAGGGCAGTGCAGTGGTGTTCGCGCATTGTAGGGGGTCGTGCGGGGATTGTGTTTCAGGGTTTAGGGCAGTGCAGTGGTGTTCGGGAAGTGAAGGGGGTCGTGCCGGGGTGGTAGTTTCAGGGTTTGGGGCAGTGCAGTCGTGTTCGGGCAGTGTAGGGTTCATGCTGGGCCTGGTGTTTCATTGTTTAGGGCAGTGCAGTGGTGTTCGGGCAGTGTAGGGGGTCATGCTGGGCCTGGTGTCTCAGGGTTTAGGGCAGTGCAGTGGTGGTCGTGCAGTGTAGGGTGTCGTACTCAGGGTGGTGTTTCAGGGTTTAGGACAGTGCAGTGGTGTTCGGAGCGTGTAGGGGGTCGTGCAGTGGCTGGTGTTTCAGTGTTTAGGGCAGTGCAGTGGTTTTCGGGCCATGTAGGGGGTCTTGCTAGGGGTGGTGTTTCAGGGTTTAAGGTAGTGGTGTTCAGGCAGTGTAGGGGGTCTTGCTGAGGGTGGTGTTTCAGGGTTTAGGGCAGTGCAGTGGTGTTCGGACCGTGTAGGGGGTCCTTGTGGGGGTAGTGTTTCAGGGTTTAGGGCAGTGCAGTGTTGTTCGGGCAGTGTAGGGGGCCGTGCTGGGTGTTGTGTTTCAGGGTTTAGGGCAGAGCAGTGGTGTTCGGGCAGTGTAGGGGGTCGTGCAGGAGGTGGTGTTTCAGGGTTTAGGGCAGTGCAGTTGTGTTCAGGCAGACTAGGGGGTCGTGTTGGGGCTGGTGTTTCAGGGTTTAGGGCAGTGCAGTGGTGTTCGAGGAGAGTAGTGGGTCATGCTGGGGCTGGTGTTTCAGGGTTTAGGGCAGTGCAGTGGTGTTCGAGGAGTGTAGGGGGTCATGCTGGGGCTGGTGTTTCAGAGTTTAGGGCAGTGCAGTGGTGTTCTGGGAGTGTAGGGGGTGGTGCTCGGGCTAGTTTTTCAGGGTTTAGGGCAGTGCAGTGGTGTTCGGGGAGTGTAGTGGGTCATGCTGAGGCTGTTGTTTCAGGGTTTAGGGCAGTGCAGTGGTGTTCGGGGAGTGTAGGGGGTCGTGCTGGTGCTGATGTTTCAGGGTTTAGGCCAGTGCAGTGGTTTTCGTGCCATGTAGGGGGTCTTGCTGTGGGTGGTGTCTCAGGGTATAGGGTAGTGCAGTGGTGTTCGGGCACTGTAGGGGGTCCTGCTGGGGGTAGTGTTTCAGGGTTTAGGGCAGGGCAGTGTTGTTCGGGCAGTGTAGGGGGTCGTGCTGGGTGTTGTGTTTCAGGGTTTAGGGCAGTGCAGTGGTGTTCGGGCAGTGTAGGGGGTCGTGCAGGAGGTGGTGTTTCAGGGTTTAGGGCAGTGCAGTACTGTTTGGGCAGTGTAGGGGGTCGTGTTGGGGCTGGTGTTTCAGGGTTTAGGGCAGTGCAGTGGTGTTCGAGGAGTGTAGGGGGTCATGCTGGGGCTGGTGTTTCAGAGTTTAGGGCAGTGCAGTGTTGTTCGGGCAGTGTAGGGGGTCATGCTGGGTGTTGTGTTTCAGGGTTTAGGGCAGTGCAGTGGTGTTCGGGCAGTGTAGGGGGTCGTGCAGGAGGTGGTGTTTCAGGGTTTATGGCAGTGCAGTTGTGTTCAGGCAGACTAGGGGGTCGTGTTGGGGCTGGTGTTTCAGGGTTTAGGGCAGTGCAGTGGTGTTCGAGGAGAGTAGTGGGTCATGCTGGGGCTGGTGTTTCAGGGTTTAGGGCAGTGCAGTGGTGTTCGAGGAGTGTAGGCGGTCATGCTGGGGCTGGTGTTTCAGAGTTTAGGGCAGTGCAGTGGTGTTCTGGGAGTGTAGGGGGTGGTGCTCGGGCTGGTTTTTCAGGGTTTAGGGCAGTGCAGTGGTGTTCGGGGAGTGTAGGGGGTCGTGCTGGTGCTGATGTTTTAGGGTTTAGGCCAGTGCAGTGTTTTTCGTGCCATGTAGGGGGTCTTGCTGGGGGTGGTGTTTCAGGGTATAGGGTAGTGCAGTGGTGTTCGGGCAGTGTAGGGGGTCCTGCTGGGGGTAGTGTTTCAGGGTTTAGGGCAGTGCAGTGTTGTTCGGGCAGTGTAGGGGGTCATGCTGGGTGTTGTGTTTCAGGGTTTAGGGCAGTGCAGTGGTGTTCGGGCAGTGTAGGGGGTCATGCAGGAGGTGGTGTTTCAGGGTTTAGGGCAGTGCAGTAGTGTTTGGGCAGTGTAGGGGGTCGTGTTGGGGATGGTGTTTCAGGGTTTAGGGCAGTGCAGTGGTGTTCGAGGAGTGTAGTGGGTCATGCTGGGGCTGGTGTTTCAGCGTTTAGAGCAGTGCAGTGGTGTTCGGGCAGTAGTGGGGTTTGTGCCTGGGCTGGTGTTTCAGGGTTAAGGGCAGTGCAGTGGATTTCGGGCAGTGTAGGGGTTCGTGCTGGGGCTGGTGTTTCATGGTTTAGGGCAGAGCAGTGGTGTTCGGGCAGTGTATGGGGTCGTGCTGGGGTTGGTGTTTCATGGTTTAGGGCAGAACAGTGGTGTTCGTGCAGTGTAGGGGGTCATGCAGGGTTTGGTGTTTCAGGGTTTAGGGCAGTGCAGTGGTGTTCGGGTGGTGGAAGGGGTCGTGGTGGGGCTGGTGTTTCAAAGCTTAGGGCAGTGCAGTGGTGTTCGGGAAGTGTAGGGAGTTGTGGTGGGCTGGTGTTGTAAAGTTTAGGGCAGTGCAGTGGTGTTTAGGCAGAGTAGGAGGTCGTGCAGGGGGTGGTGTTTCAGGGTTTAGGGCAAGGCAGTGGTGTTCGGGCAGTGTAGGGGGCCATTCAGGGGGTAGTGTTTCAGTGTTTAGGGCAGTGCACTGGTTTTCGGGCCATGTAGGGGGTCTTGCTAGGGGTGGTGTTTCAGGGTTTAGGGTAGTGGTGTTCGGGCAGTGTAGGGGGTCTTGCTGAGGGTGGTGTTTCAGGTTTTAGGGCAGTGCAGTGGTGTTCGGGCTATGTAGGGGGTCCTGCTGGGGGTAGTGTTTCAGGGTTTAGGGCAGTGCCGTGTTGTTCAGGCAGTGTAGGGGGTCATGCTGGGTGTTGTGTTTCAGGGTTTAGGGCAGTGCAGTGGTGTTCGGGCAGTGTAGGGGGTCGTGCAGGAGGTGGTGTTTCAGGGTTTAGGGCAGTGCAGTTGTGTTCAGGCAGACTAGGGGGTCGTGTTGGGGCTGGTGTTTCAGGGTTTAGGGCAGTGCAGTGGTGTTCGAGGAGAGTAGTGGGTCATGCTGGGGCTGGTGTTTCAGGGTTTAGGGCAGTGCAGTGCAGTGGTGTTCGAGGAGTGTAGGGGGTCATGCTGGGGCTGGTGTTTCAGAGTTTAGGGCAGTGCAGTGGTGTTTCGGGAGTGTAGGGGGTGGTGCTCGAGCTGGTTTTTACGAGTTTAGGGCATTGCAGGGGTGTTCGGGGAGTGTAGTGGGTCATGCTGGGGCTGTTGTTTCAGGGTTTAGGGCAGTGCAGTGGTTTTCGGGGAGTGTAGGGGGTCGTGCTGGTGCTGATGTTTCAGGGTTTAGGGCAGTGCAGTGGTTTTCGTGCCATGTAGGGGGTCTTGCTGGGGGTGGTGTTTCAGGGTATAGGGTAGTGATGTTCGGCAGTGTAGGGGGTCTTGCTGAGGGTGGTGTTTCAGGGTTTAGGGCAGTGCAGTGGTGTTCGGGCAGTGTAGGGGGTCCTGT
>NW_028187592.1:177800-221997 GCF_964204655.1 Triturus cristatus
TGGGGGTAGTGTTTCAGGGTTTAGGGCAGTGCAGTGTTGTTCAGTCAGTGTAGTGGGTCGTGCTGGGTGTTGTGTTTCAGGGTTTAGGGCAGTGCAGTGGTGTTCGGGCAGTGTAGGGGGTCGTGCAGGAGGTGGTGTTTCAGGGTTTAGGGCAGTGCAGTAGTGTTTGGGCAGTGTAGGGGGTCGTGTTGAGGCTGGTGTTTCAGGGTTTAGGGCAGTGCAGTGCTGTTCGAGGAGTGTAGTGGGTCATGCTGGGGCTGGTGTTTCAGGGTTTAGGGCAGTGCAGTGGTGTTCGAGGAGTGTAGGGGGTCATGCTGTGGCTGGTGTTTCAGAGTTTAGGGCAGTGCAGTGGTGTTGTGGGAGTGTAGGGAGTGGTGCTCGGGCTGGTTATTTAGGGTTTAGGGCAGTGCAGTGGTGTTCGGGGAGTGTAGTGGGTCATACTGGGGCTGTCATTTCAGGGTTTAGGGCAGTGCAGTGGTGTTCGGGGAGTGTAGGGGGTCGTGCTGGTGCTGGTGTTTCAGGGATTAACGCAGTGCAGTGGTGTTCGAGCATTGTAGGGGGTTATGCTGGGGCTGGTGTTTCAGAGTTTAGGGAGGTGCAGTGGTGTTCGGGCAGTGTAGGGGGCACTGCTGGGGTAGTGTTTTAGGGTTTAGGGCAGTGCATTGTTGTTTGGGCAGTGTAGGGGGTCGTGCTGGGTGTTGTGTTTCGGGGTTTAGGGCAGTGCAGTGGTGTTCGGGCAGTGTAGGGGGTCCTGCTGGGGGTAGTGTTTCAGGGTTTAGGGCAGTGCATTGTTGTTCGGGCAGTGTAGGGGGTCGTGCTGGGTGTTGTGTCTCAGGGTTTAGGGCAGTGGAGTGGTGTTCGGGCAGTGTAGGGGGTCGTGCAGGGGGTAGTGGTTTAGGGTTTAGGGCAATGCAGTGGTTTTCGGGCCGTGTAGGGGGTCTTGCTGGGGTGGTGTTTCAGGGTTTAGGGCAGTGCAGTGGTTTCGGGCAGTGTAGGGAGTCCTGCTGGGGGTAGTGTTTCAGGGTTAAGGGCAGTGCAGTGGTGTTCAGGGAGTGTACGGGGTCTTGCTGGGGGTGATGTTTCAGGTTTTTGGGCAGTGGTGTTCGGGCTGTGTAGGGGGTCTTGCTGGGGTGGTGTTTCAGGGTTTATGGCAGTGCAGTGGTTTCGGGCAGTGTAGGGAGTCCTGCTGGGGGTAGTGTTTCAGGGTTAAGGGCAGTGCAGTGGTGTTCAGGGAGTGTACGGGGTCGTGCTGGGGCTGGTGGTTCAGGGTTTAGGGCAGTGCAGTGGTGTTCGGGGAGTGTAATGGGTTGTGCTGGGGCTGGTGTTTCAAGGTTTAGGGCAGTGCAGTGGTGTTCGGGCAGTGTAGGATGTCGTGCTGGGGTGGTGTTTCAGGGTTTAGGGCAGTGCAGTGGTGTTCGGGCAGTGGTGGGTTTTGTGCCTGGGCTGGTGTTTCAGGGTTTAGGGCAGTGCAGTGGATTTCGGGCAGTGTAGGGGTTCGATCTCGGGCTGGTGTTTCATGGTTTAGGGCAGAGCAGTGGTGTTCGTGCAGTGTAAGGGGTCATGCTGGGTGTTGTGTTTCAGGGTTTAGGGCAGTGCAGTGGTGTTCGGGCAGTGTAGGGGGCCGTGCAGGAGGTGGTGTTTCAGGGTTTAGGGCAGTGCAGTAGTGTTCGGGCAGTGTGGGGGGTCATGCTAGGGCTGATGTTTCAGAGTTTAGGGCAGTGCAGCGGTGTTTGGGCAGTATAGGGTGTCATTCAAGGTGTGGTGTTTTAGGGTTCAGAGCAGTGCAGTGGTGTTCGGGCAGTGTAGGGGGTCATGCAGGGGGTAGTGTTTCAGGGTTTAGGGTAGTGATGTTCGGGCAGTGTAGGGGGTCTTGCTGGAGGTAGTTCTTCAGGGTTTAGGGCAGTGCAGTGTTGTTCAGGCAGTGTAGGGGGTCGTGCTGGGTGTTGTGTTTCAGGGTTTAGGGCAGTGCAGTGGTGTTCGGGCAGTGTAGGGGGTCATGCAGGAGGTGGTGTTTCAGGGTTTAGGGCAGTGCAGTAGTGTTTGGGCAGTGTAGGGGATCGTGTTGGGGCTGGTGTTTCAGGGTTTAGGGCAGTGCAGTGGTGTTCGGGCAGTGAAGGGGGTCCTGCTGGAGGTAGTTCTTCAGGGTTTAGGGCAGTGCAGTGTTGTTCAGGCAGTGTAGGGGGTCGTGCTGGGTGTTGTGTTTCAGGGTTTAGGGCAGTGCAGTGGTGTTCGGGCAGTGTAGGGGGTCATGCAGGAGGTGGTGTTTCAGGGTTTAGGGCAGTGCAGTAGTGTTTGGGCAGTGTAGGGGATCGTGTTGGGGCTGGTGTTCCAGGGTTTAGGGCAGTGCAGTGGTGTTCGGGCCATGTAGGGGGTCTTGCTAGGGATGGTGTTTCATGGTTTAGGGTAGTGGTGTTCGGGCAGTGTAGGGGGTCTTGCTGAGGGTGGTGTTTCAGGGTTTAGGGCAGTGCAGTGGTGTTCGGGCCGTATAGGGGGTCCTGCTGGGGATAGTGTTTCAGGGTTTAGGGCAGTGCAGTGTTGTTCGGGTAGTGTAGGGGGTTGTGCTGGGTGTTGTGTTTCAGGGTTTAGGGCAGTGCAGTGGTGTTCGGGCAGTGTAGGGGGTCGTGCAGGAGGTGGTGTTTCAGGGTTTAGGGCAGTGCAGTTGTGTTAAGGCAGACGAGGGGGTCGTGTTGGGGCTGGTGTTTCAGGGTTTAGGGCAGTGCAGTCATGTTTGAGGAGAGTAGTGGGTCATGCTGGGGCTGGTGTTTCAGGGTTTAGGGCAGTGCAGTGGTGTTCGAGGAGTGTAGGGGGTCATGCTGGGACTGGTGTTTCAGAGCTTAGGGCAGTGCAGTGGTGTTCTGGGAGTGTAGGGGGTGGTGCTCGGGCTGGTTTTTCAGGGTTTAGGGCAGTGCAGTGGTGTTCGGGCAGTGTAGTGGGTCATGCTGGGGCTGTTGTTTCAGGGTTTAGGGCAGTGCAGTGGTGTTGGGGTAGTGTAGGGGGTCGTGCTGGTGCTGATGTTTCAGGGTTTAGGGCCGTGCAGTGGTTTTCTTGCCATGTAGGGGGTCTTGCTGGGGGTGGTGTTTCAGGGTTTAAGGTAGTGATGTTCGGGCAGTGTAGGGGGTCTTGCTGAGAGTGGTGTTTCAGGGTTTAGGGCAGTGCAGTGGTGTTCGGGCAGTGTAGGGGGTTCTGCTGGGGGTAGTGTTTCAGGGTTTAGGGCAGTGCAGTGTTGTTCGGGCAGTGTAGGGGGTCGTGCTGGGTGTTGTGTTTCAGGGTTTAGGGCAGTGCAGTGGTGTTCGGGCAGTGTAGGGGGTCGTGCAGGAGGTGGTGTTTCAGGGTTTAGGGCAGTGCAGTAGTGTTTGGGCAGTGTAGGGGATCGTGTTGGGTCTGGTGTTTCAGGGTTTAGGGCAGTGCAGTGGTGTTCGAGGAGTGTAGTGGTTCATGCTGTGGCTGGTGTTTCAGAGTTTAGGGCAGTGCAGTGGTGTTCGAGGAGTGTAGGGGGTCATGCTGGGGCTGTTTTTTCAGGGTTTAGGGCAGTGCAGTGGTATTCGGGGAGTGTAGGGGGTCATGCTGGGGCTGTTGTTTCAGGGTTTAGGGCAGTGCAGTGGTGTTCGGGGAGTGTAGGGGGTCGTGCTGGTGCTGATGTTTCAGGGTTTAGGGCAGTGCAGTGGTTTTCATGCCATGTAGGGGGTCTTGCTGGGGGTGGTGTTTCAGGGTTTAGGGTAGTGATGTTCGGGCAGTGTAGGGGGCCTTGCTGAGGGTGGTGTTTCAGGGTTTAGGGCAGTGCAGTGGTGTTCGGGCAGTGTAGGGTGTCCTGCTGGGGGTAGTGTTTCAGGGTTTAGGGCAGTGCAGTGTTGTTCGGGCAGTGTAGGGGGTCGTGCTGGGTGTTGTGTTTCAGGGTTTAGGGCAGTGCAGTGGTGTTCGGGCAGTGTAGGGGGTTGTGCAGGAGGTGGTGTTTCAGGGTTTAGGGCAGTGCAGTAGTGTTTGGGCAGTGTAGGGGGTCGTGTTGGGGCTGGTGTTTCAGGGTTTAGGGCAGTGCAGTGGTGTTCGAGGAGTGTAGTGGGTCATGATGGGGCTGGTGTTTCAGGGTTTAGGGCAGTGCAGTGGTGTTCGAGGATTGTAGGGGGTCATGCTGGGGCTGGTGTTTCACAGTTTAGGGCAGTGCAGTGGTGTTCTGGGAATGTAGGGAGTGGTGCTCGGGCTGGTTTTTCAGGGTTTAGGGCAGTGCAGTGGTGTTCGGGGAGTGTAGTGGGTCATACTGGGGCTGTAATTTCAGGGTTTAGGGCAGTACAGTGGTGTTCGGGGAGTGTAGGGGGTCGTGCTGGTGCTGGTGTTTCAGGGATTAGGGCAGTGCAGTGGTGTTCGAGCAGTGTAGAGGGTGATGCTGGGGCTGGTGTTTCAGAGTTTAGGGCAGTGCTTTGGTGTTCGGTGAGTGTAGGGGGTGGTGCTGGGGCTGGTTTTTCAGGGTTTAGGGCATTGCAGTGGTGTTCGTGGAGTGTAGGGGGTCATGCTGGGGCTTGTGTTTCCAGGTTTAAGGCAGTGCAGTGGTGTTCGGGTAGTGTAGGGTGTCATGCTGGGGGTGGTGTTTTAGGGTTTAGAGCAGTGCAGTGGTGTTCGGGCAGTGTAGGGGGTCGTGCTGGGTGGGGTGTTTCAGGGTTTAGGGCAGTGCAGTGGTGTTCAGGCAGTGTAAGGCGTCATGCAGTGGCTGGTGTTTCAGGGTTTGGGGCAGTGCTGTGGTGTTCGGCAAGTGTAGGGGCTCATACAAGTGGGTTTCTTGGTTTAGGGCACTGCAGTTGATTTCGGGCAGAGTATGGGTTCGTGCTGGGGCTGGTGTTTCAGGGTTTAGGGCAGAGCAGTGGTGTTCGGGCAGTGCAGGGGGTCGTGCTAGGGCAGGTGTTTCAGGGTTTAAGGGAAGAGCAGTGGTGTTCGGGCAGTGTAGGGGTTCATGCAGGGTGTGGTGTTTCAGGGTTTAGAGCAGTGCAGTGGTGTTCGGGCAGTGTAGGGGGTCATGCAGGGGGTAGTGTTTCAGGGTTTAGGGTAGTAGTGTTCGGGCAGTATAGTCGGTCTTGCTGGGGGTGGTGTTTCAGGGTTTATGGCAGTGCAGTGGTGTTCGGGCAGTGTAGGGGGTCCTGCTGGGGGGAGTGTTTCAGGATTTACGGCAGTGCAGTGGTGTTCAGGCAATGTAGGGGGCTGTGCTGGTGCTGGTGTTTCAGGGTTTAGGGCAGTGCAGTGGTGTTCGGGAAGTGTAGGGGGTGGTGCTGGGGCTGGTGTTTTAACACTTAGGGCAGTGCAGTGGTGTTCGGGGAGTGTAGGGGGTCATGATGGGGCTGGTGTTTCAGGGTTTAGGGCAGTGCAGTGGTGTTCATGCAGTGTAGGGGGTCGTGCTGGGGGTGGTGTATCAGGATTTAGGGCAGTGCAGTGGTGTTCGGGCAGTGTAGGGGGTCGTGCTGGGGGTGGTGTTTCAGGGTTTAGGGCAGTGCAGTGGTGTTCGGGCAGTGTAGGGGGTCATGCTGGGGGTAGTGATTCAGGGTTTAGGGTAGTAGTGTTCGGGCAGTGTAGTGGGTCTTTCTGGGGGTGGTGTTTCAGGGTTTAGGGCAGTGCAGTTGTGTTCGGGCAGTGTAGGGGGTCCTGCTGGGGGTAGTGTTTCAGGGTTTAGGGTAGTGCAGTGGTGTTCGGGCAGTGTAGGGGGTCATGCTGGGGGTGGTGTTTCAGGGTTTAGGGCAATGCAGTGGTGTTCGGGCAGTGTAGGGGGTCATGCTGGGGGTGGTGTTTTATGGTTTAGGGCAGTGCACTGGTGTTCGGGCAGTGTAGGGGGTCATGCAGGGGGTAGTGTTTCAGGGTTTAGGGTATTAGTGTTCGGGCAGTGTAGTGGGTCTTGCTGGGGGTGGTGTTTCAGGGTTTAGGGCAGTGCAGTGGTGTTCGGACAGTGTAGGGGGTCCTGCTGGGGGTAGTGTTTCAGGGTTTAGGGCAGTGCAGTGGTGTTCGGGCAATGTAGGGGGTCATGCTGGTGCTGGTGTTTCAGGGTTTAGGGCAGTGCAGTGGTGTTCGGGGAGTGTAGGGGTGGTGCTGGGGCTGGTGTTTTAGCACTTAGGGCAGTGCAGTGGTGTTCGGGGAGTGTAGGGGGTCATGCTGGGGCTGGTGTTTCAGGGTTTAGGGCAGTGCAGTGGTGTTCGGGGAGTGTAGGGTGTGGTGCTGGGGCCAGTGTTTCAGTGTTTAGGGCAGCACAGTGGATTTCGGGCAGAGTATGGGTTCGTGCTGGGGCTGGTGTCTCAGGGTTTAGGGCAGAGCAGTGGTGTTCGGGCAGTGTAGGGGGTCGTGCTGGGTGTTGTGTTTCAGGGTTTAGGGCAGTGCAGTGGTGTTCGGGCAGTGTAGGGGGTCGTGCAGGAGGTGGTGTTTCAGGGTTTAGGGCAGTGCAGTTGTGTTAAGGCAGACGAGGGGGTCGTGTTGGGGCTGGTGTTTCAGGGTTTAGGGCAGTGCAGTCATGTTTGAGGAGAGTAGTGGGTCATGCTGGGGCTGGTGTTTCAGGGTTTAGGGCAGTGCAGTGGTGTTCGAGGAGTGTGGGGGTCATGCTGGGGCTGGTGTTTCAGAGCTTAGGGCAGTGCAGTGGTGTTCTGGGAGTGTAGGGGGTGGTGCTCGGGCTGGTTTTTCAGGGTTTAGGGCAGTGCAGTGGTGTTCGGGCAGTGTAGTGGGTCATGCTGGGGCTGTTGTTTCAGGGTTTAGGGCAGTGCAGTGGTGTTGGGGTAGTGTAGGGGGTCGTGCTGGTGCTGATGTTTCAGGGTTTAGGGCCGTGCAGTGGTTTTCTTGCCATGTAGGGGGTCTTGCTGGGGGTGGTGTTTCAGGGTTTAAGGTAGTGATGTTCGGGCAGTGTAGGGGGTCTTGCTGAGAGTGGTGTTTCAGGGTTTAGGGCAGTGCAGTGGTGTTCGGGCAGTGTAGGGGGTTCTGCTGGGGGTAGTGTTTCAGGGTTTAGGGCAGTGCAGTGTTGTTCGGGCAGTGTAGGGGGTCGTGCTGGGTGTTGTGTTTCAGGGTTTAGGGCAGTGCAGTGGTGTTCGGGCAGTGTAGGGGGTCGTGCAGGAGGTGGTGTTTCAGGGTTTAGGGCAGTGCAGTAGTGTTTGGGCAGTGTAGGGGATCGTGTTGGGTCTGGTGTTTCAGGGTTTGAGGCAGTGCAGTGGTGTTCGAGGAGTGTAGTGGTTCATGCTGTGGCTGGTGTTTCAGAGTTTAGGGCAGTGCAGTGGTGTTCGAGGAGTGTAGGGGGTCATGCTGTGGCTGGTGTTTCAGAGTTTAGGGCAGTGCAGTGGTGTTGTGGGAGTGTAGGGAGTGGTGCTCGGGCTGGTTATTTAGGGTTTAGGGCAGTGCAGTGGTGTTCGGGGAGTGTAGTGGGTCATACTGGGGCTGTCATTTCAGGGTTTAGGGCAGTGCAGTGGTGTTCGGGGAGTGTAGGGGGTCGTGCTGGTGCTGGTGTTTCAGGGATTAACGCAGTGCAGTGGTGTTCGAGCATTGTAGGGGGTTATGCTGGGGCTGGTGTTTCAGAGTTTAGGGAGGTGCAGTGGTGTTCGGGCAGTGTAGGGGGCACTGCTGGGGTAGTGTTTTAGGGTTTAGGGCAGTGCATTGTTGTTTGGGCAGTGTAGGGGGTCGTGCTGGGTGTTGTGTTTCGGGGTTTAGGGCAGTGCAGTGGTGTTCGGGCAGTGTAGGGGGTCCTGCTGGGGGTAGTGTTTCAGGGTTTAGGGCAGTGCATTGTTGTTCGGGCAGTGTAGGGGGTCGTGCTGGGTGTTGTGTCTCAGGGTTTAGGGCAGTGGAGTGGTGTTCGGGCAGTGTAGGGGGTCGTGCAGGGGGTAGTGGTTTAGGGTTTAGGGCAATGCAGTGGTTTTCGGGCCGTGTAGGGGGTCTTGCTGGGGTGGTGTTTCAGGGTTTAGGGCAGTGCAGTGGTTTCGGGCAGTGTAGGGAGTCCTGCTGGGGGTAGTGTTTCAGGGTTAAGGGCAGTGCAGTGGTGTTCAGGGAGTGTACGGGGTCTTGCTGGGGGTGATGTTTCAGGTTTTTGGGCAGTGGTGTTCGGGCTGTGTAGGGGGTCTTGCTGGGGTGGTGTTTCAGGGTTTATGGCAGTGCAGTGGTTTCGGGCAGTGTAGGGAGTCCTGCTGGGGGTAGTGTTTCAGGGTTAAGGGCAGTGCAGTGGTGTTCAGGGAGTGTACGGGGTCGTGCTGGGGCTGGTGGTTCAGGGTTTAGGGCAGTGCAGTGGTGTTCGGGGAGTGTAATGGGTTGTGCTGGGGCTGGTGTTTCAAGGTTTAGGGCAGTGCAGTGGTGTTCGGGCAGTGTAGGATGTCGTGCTGGGGTGGTGTTTCAGGGTTTAGGGCAGTGCAGTGGTGTTCGGGCAGTGGTGGGTTTTGTGCCTGGGCTGGTGTTTCAGGGTTTAGGGCAGTGCAGTGGATTTCGGGCAGTGTAGGGGTTCGATCTCGGGCTGGTGTTTCATGGTTTAGGGCAGAGCAGTGGTGTTCGTGCAGTGTAAGGGGTCATGCTGGGTGTTGTGTTTCAGGGTTTAGGGCAGTGCAGTGGTGTTCGGGCAGTGTAGGGGGCCGTGCAGGAGGTGGTGTTTCAGGGTTTAGGGCAGTGCAGTAGTGTTCGGGCAGTGTGGGGGGTCATGCTAGGGCTGATGTTTCAGAGTTTAGGGCAGTGCAGCGGTGTTTGGGCAGTATAGGGTGTCATTCAAGGTGTGGTGTTTTAGGGTTCAGAGCAGTGCAGTGGTGTTCGGGCAGTGTAGGGGGTCATGCAGGGGGTAGTGTTTCAGGGTTTAGGGTAGTGATGTTCGGGCAGTGTAGGGGGTCTTGCTGGAGGTAGTTCTTCAGGGTTTAGGGCAGTGCAGTGTTGTTCAGGCAGTGTAGGGGGTCGTGCTGGGTGTTGTGTTTCAGGGTTTAGGGCAGTGCAGTGGTGTTCGGGCAGTGTAGGGGGTCATGCAGGAGGTGGTGTTTCAGGGTTTAGGGCAGTGCAGTAGTGTTTGGGCAGTGTAGGGGATCGTGTTGGGGCTGGTGTTTCAGGGTTTAGGGCAGTGCAGTGGTGTTCGGGCAGTGAAGGGGGTCCTGCTGGAGGTAGTTCTTCAGGGTTTAGGGCAGTGCAGTGTTGTTCAGGCAGTGTAGGGGGTCGTGCTGGGTGTTGTGTTTCAGGGTTTAGGGCAGTGCAGTGGTGTTCGGGCAGTGTAGGGGGTCATGCAGGAGGTGGTGTTTCAGGGTTTAGGGCAGTGCAGTAGTGTTTGGGCAGTGTAGGGGATCGTGTTGGGGCTGGTGTTCCAGGGTTTAGGGCAGTGCAGTGGTGTTCGGGCCATGTAGGGGGTCTTGCTAGGGATGGTGTTTCATGGTTTAGGGTAGTGGTGTTCGGGCAGTGTAGGGGGTCTTGCTGAGGGTGGTGTTTCAGGGTTTAGGGCAGTGCAGTGGTGTTCGGGCCGTATAGGGGGTCCTGCTGGGGATAGTGTTTCAGGGTTTAGGGCAGTGCAGTGTTGTTCGGGTAGTGTAGGGGGTTGTGCTGGGTGTTGTGTTTCAGGGTTTAGGGCAGTGCAGTGGTGTTCGGGCAGTGTAGGGGGTCGTGCAGGAGGTGGTGTTTCAGGGTTTAGGGCAGTGCAGTTGTGTTAAGGCAGACGAGGGGGTCGTGTTGGGGCTGGTGTTTCAGGGTTTAGGGCAGTGCAGTCATGTTTGAGGAGAGTAGTGGGTCATGCTGGGGCTGGTGTTTCAGGGTTTAGGGCAGTGCAGTGGTGTTCGAGGAGTGTAGGGGGTCATGCTGGGACTGGTGTTTCAGAGCTTAGGGCAGTGCAGTGGTGTTCTGGGAGTGTAGGGGGTGGTGCTCGGGCTGGTTTTTCAGGGTTTAGGGCAGTGCAGTGGTGTTCGGGCAGTGTAGTGGGTCATGCTGGGGCTGTTGTTTCAGGGTTTAGGGCAGTGCAGTGGTGTTGGGGTAGTGTAGGGGGTCGTGCTGGTGCTGATGTTTCAGGGTTTAGGGCCGTGCAGTGGTTTTCTTGCCATGTAGGGGGTCTTGCTGGGGGTGGTGTTTCAGGGTTTAAGGTAGTGATGTTCGGGCAGTGTAGGGGGTCTTGCTGAGAGTGGTGTTTCAGGGTTTAGGGCAGTGCAGTGGTGTTCGGGCAGTGTAGGGGGTTCTGCTGGGGGTAGTGTTTCAGGGTTTAGGGCAGTGCAGTGTTGTTCGGGCAGTGTAGGGGGTCGTGCTGGGTGTTGTGTTTCAGGGTTTAGGGCAGTGCAGTGGTGTTCGGGCAGTGTAGGGGGTCGTGCAGGAGGTGGTGTTTCAGGGTTTAGGGCAGTGCAGTAGTGTTTGGGCAGTGTAGGGGATCGTGTTGGGTCTGGTGTTTCAGGGTTTAGGGCAGTGCAGTGGTGTTCGAGGAGTGTAGTGGTTCATGCTGTGGCTGGTGTTTCAGAGTTTAGGGCAGTGCAGTGGTGTTCGAGGAGTGTAGGGGGTCATGCTGGGGCTGTTTTTTCAGGGTTTAGGGCAGTGCAGTGGTGTTCGGGGAGTGTAGGGGGTCATGCTGGGGCTGTTGTTTCAGGGTTTAGGGCAGTGCAGTGGTGTTCGGGGAGTGTAGGGGGTCGTGCTGGTGCTGATGTTTCAGGGTTTAGGGCAGTGCAGTGGTTTTCATGCCATGTAGGGGGTCTTGCTGGGGGTGGTGTTTCAGGGTTTAGGGTAGTGATGTTCGGGCAGTGTAGGGGGCCTTGCTGAGGGTGGTGTTTCAGGGTTTAGGGCAGTGCAGTGGTGTTCGGGCAGTGTAGGGTGTCCTGCTGGGGGTAGTGTTTCAGGGTTTAGGGCAGTGCAGTGTTGTTCGGGCAGTGTAGGGGGTCGTGCTGGGTGTTGTGTTTCAGGGTTTAGGGCAGTGCAGTGGTGTTCGGGCAGTGTAGGGGGTTGTGCAGGAGGTGGTGTTTCAGGGTTTAGGGCAGTGCAGTAGTGTTTGGGCAGTGTAGGGGGTCGTGTTGGGGCTGGTGTTTCAGGGTTTAGGGCAGTGCAGTGGTGTTCGAGGAGTGTAGTGGGTCATGATGGGGCTGGTGTTTCAGGGTTTAGGGCAGTGCAGTGGTGTTCGAGGATTGTAGGGGGTCATGCTGGGGCTGGTGTTTCACAGTTTAGGGCAGTGCAGTGGTGTTCTGGGAATGTAGGGAGTGGTGCTCGGGCTGGTTTTTCAGGGTTTAGGGCAGTGCAGTGGTGTTCGGGGAGTGTAGTGGGTCATACTGGGGCTGTAATTTCAGGGTTTAGGGCAGTACAGTGGTGTTCGGGGAGTGTAGGGGGTCGTGCTGGTGCTGGTGTTTCAGGGATTAGGGCAGTGCAGTGGTGTTCGAGCAGTGTAGAGGGTGATGCTGGGGCTGGTGTTTCAGAGTTTAGGGCAGTGCTTTGGTGTTCGGTGAGTGTAGGGGGTGGTGCTGGGGCTGGTTTTTCAGGGTTTAGGGCATTGCAGTGGTGTTCGTGGAGTGTAGGGGGTCATGCTGGGGCTTGTGTTTCCAGGTTTAAGGCAGTGCAGTGGTGTTCGGGTAGTGTAGGGTGTCATGCTGGGGGTGGTGTTTTAGGGTTTAGAGCAGTGCAGTGGTGTTCGGGCAGTGTAGGGGGTCGTGCTGGGTGGGGTGTTTCAGGGTTTAGGGCAGTGCAGTGGTGTTCAGGCAGTGTAAGGCGTCATGCAGTGGCTGGTGTTTCAGGGTTTGGGGCAGTGCTGTGGTGTTCGGCAAGTGTAGGGGCTCATACAAGTGGGTTTCTTGGTTTAGGGCACTGCAGTTGATTTCGGGCAGAGTATGGGTTCGTGCTGGGGCTGGTGTTTCAGGGTTTAGGGCAGAGCAGTGGTGTTCGGGCAGTGCAGGGGGTCGTGCTAGGGCAGGTGTTTCAGGGTTTAAGGGAAGAGCAGTGGTGTTCGGGCAGTGTAGGGGTTCATGCAGGGTGTGGTGTTTCAGGGTTTAGAGCAGTGCAGTGGTGTTCGGGCAGTGTAGGGGGTCATGCAGGGGGTAGTGTTTCAGGGTTTAGGGTAGTAGTGTTCGGGCAGTATAGTCGGTCTTGCTGGGGGTGGTGTTTCAGGGTTTATGGCAGTGCAGTGGTGTTCGGGCAGTGTAGGGGGTCCTGCTGGGGGGAGTGTTTCAGGATTTACGGCAGTGCAGTGGTGTTCAGGCAATGTAGGGGGCTGTGCTGGTGCTGGTGTTTCAGGGTTTAGGGCAGTGCAGTGGTGTTCGGGAAGTGTAGGGGGTGGTGCTGGGGCTGGTGTTTTAACACTTAGGGCAGTGCAGTGGTGTTCGGGGAGTGTAGGGGGTCATGATGGGGCTGGTGTTTCAGGGTTTAGGGCAGTGCAGTGGTGTTCATGCAGTGTAGGGGGTCGTGCTGGGGGTGGTGTATCAGGATTTAGGGCAGTGCAGTGGTGTTCGGGCAGTGTAGGGGGTCGTGCTGGGGGTGGTGTTTCAGGGTTTAGGGCAGTGCAGTGGTGTTCGGGCAGTGTAGGGGGTCATGCTGGGGGTAGTGATTCAGGGTTTAGGGTAGTAGTGTTCGGGCAGTGTAGTGGGTCTTTCTGGGGGTGGTGTTTCAGGGTTTAGGGCAGTGCAGTTGTGTTCGGGCAGTGTAGGGGGTCCTGCTGGGGGTAGTGTTTCAGGGTTTAGGGTAGTGCAGTGGTGTTCGGGCAGTGTAGGGGGTCATGCTGGGGGTGGTGTTTCAGGGTTTAGGGCAATGCAGTGGTGTTCGGGCAGTGTAGGGGGTCATGCTGGGGGTGGTGTTTTATGGTTTAGGGCAGTGCACTGGTGTTCGGGCAGTGTAGGGGGTCATGCAGGGGGTAGTGTTTCAGGGTTTAGGGTATTAGTGTTCGGGCAGTGTAGTGGGTCTTGCTGGGGGTGGTGTTTCAGGGTTTAGGGCAGTGCAGTGGTGTTCGGACAGTGTAGGGGGTCCTGCTGGGGGTAGTGTTTCAGGGTTTAGGGCAGTGCAGTGGTGTTCGGGCAATGTAGGGGGTCATGCTGGTGCTGGTGTTTCAGGGTTTAGGGCAGTGCAGTGGTGTTCGGGGAGTGTAGGGGTGGTGCTGGGGCTGGTGTTTTAGCACTTAGGGCAGTGCAGTGGTGTTCGGGGAGTGTAGGGGGTCATGCTGGGGCTGGTGTTTCAGGGTTTAGGGTAGTGCAGTGGTGTTCGGGGAGTGTAGGGTGTGGTGCTGGGGCCAGTGTTTCAGTGTTTAGGGCAGCACAGTGGATTTCGGGCAGAGTATGGGTTCGTGCTGGGGCTGGTGTCTCAGGGTTTAGGGCAGAGCAGTGGTGTTCGGGCAGTGTAGGGGGTCGTGCTGGGTGTTGTGTTTCAGGGTTTAGGGCAGTGCAGTGGTGTTCGGGCAGTGTAGGGGGTCGTGCAGGAGGTGGTGTTTCAGGGTTTAGGGCAGTGCAGTTGTGTTAAGGCAGACGAGGGGGTCGTGTTGGGGCTGGTGTTTCAGGGTTTAGGGCAGTGCAGTCATGTTTGAGGAGAGTAGTGGGTCATGCTGGGGCTGGTGTTTCAGGGTTTAGGGCAGTGCAGTGGTGTTCGAGGAGTGTGGGGGTCATGCTGGGGCTGGTGTTTCAGAGCTTAGGGCAGTGCAGTGGTGTTCTGGGAGTGTAGGGGGTGGTGCTCGGGCTGGTTTTTCAGGGTTTAGGGCAGTGCAGTGGTGTTCGGGCAGTGTAGTGGGTCATGCTGGGGCTGTTGTTTCAGGGTTTAGGGCAGTGCAGTGGTGTTGGGGTAGTGTAGGGGGTCGTGCTGGTGCTGATGTTTCAGGGTTTAGGGCCGTGCAGTGGTTTTCTTGCCATGTAGGGGGTCTTGCTGGGGGTGGTGTTTCAGGGTTTAAGGTAGTGATGTTCGGGCAGTGTAGGGGGTCTTGCTGAGAGTGGTGTTTCAGGGTTTAGGGCAGTGCAGTGGTGTTCGGGCAGTGTAGGGGGTTCTGCTGGGGGTAGTGTTTCAGGGTTTAGGGCAGTGCAGTGTTGTTCGGGCAGTGTAGGGGGTCGTGCTGGGTGTTGTGTTTCAGGGTTTAGGGCAGTGCAGTGGTGTTCGGGCAGTGTAGGGGGTCGTGCAGGAGGTGGTGTTTCAGGGTTTAGGGCAGTGCAGTAGTGTTTGGGCAGTGTAGGGGATCGTGTTGGGTCTGGTGTTTCAGGGTTTGAGGCAGTGCAGTGGTGTTCGAGGAGTGTAGTGGTTCATGCTGTGGCTGGTGTTTCAGAGTTTAGGGCAGTGCAGTGGTGTTCGAGGAGTGTAGGGGGTCATGCTGGGGCTGTTTTTTCAGGGTTTAGGGCAGTGCAGTGGTGTTCGGGGAGTGTAGGGGGTCGTGCTGGGGCTGTTGTTTCAGGGTTTAGGGCAGTGCAGTGGTGTTCGGGGAGTGTAGGGGGTCGTGCTGGTGCTGATGTTTCAGGGTTTAGGGCAGTGCAGTGGTTTTCATGCCATGTAGGGGGTCTTGCTGGGGGTGGTGTTTCAGGGTTTAGGGTAGTGATGTTCGGGCAGTGTAGGGGGCCTTGCTGAGGGTGGTGTTTCAGGGTTTAGGGCAGTGCAGTGGTGTTCGGGCAGTGTAGGGTGTCCTGCTGGGGGTAGTGTTTCAGGGTTTTGGGCAGTGCAGTGTTGTTCGGGCAGTGTAGGGGGTCGTGCTGGGTGTTGTGTTTCAGGGTTTAGGGCAGTGCAGTGGTGTTCGGGCAGTGTAGGGGGTCGTGCAGGAGGTGGTGTTTCAGGGTTTAGGGCAGTGCAGTAGTGTTTGGGCAGTGTAGGGGGTCGTGTTGGGGCTGGTGTTTCAGGGTTTAGGGCAGTGCAGTGGTGTTCGAGGAGTGTAGTGGGTCATGATGGGGCTGGTGTTTCAGGGTTTAGGGCAGTGCAGTGGTGTTCAAGGATCGTAGGGGGTCATGCTGGGGCTGGTGTTTCACAGTTTAGGGCAGTGCAGTGGTGTTCTGGGAATGTAGGGAGTGGTGCTCGGGCTGGTTTTTCAGGGTTTAGGGCAGTGCAGTGGTGTTCGGGGAGTGTAGTGGGTCATACTGGGGCTGTAATTTCAGGGTTTAGGGCAGTGCAGTGGTGTTCGGGGAGTGTAGGGGGTCGTGCTGGTGCTGGTGTTTCAGGGATTAGGGCAGTGCAGTGGTGTTCGAGCAGTGTAGAGGGTGATGCTGGGGCTGGTGTTTCAGAGTTTAGGGCAGTGCTTTGGTGTTCGGTGAGTGTAGGGGGTGGTGCTGGGGCTGGTTTTTCAGGGTTTAGGGCATTGCAGTGGTGTTCGTGGAGTGTAGGGGGTCATGCTGGGGCTTGTGTTTCAAGGTTTAAGGCAGTGCAGTGGTGTTCGGGTAGTGTAGGGTGTCATGCTGGGGGTGGTGTTTTAGGGTTTAGAGCAGTGCAGTGGTGTTCGGGCAGTGTAGGGGGTCGTGCTGGGTGGGGTGTTTCAGGGTTTAGGGCAGTGCAGTGGTGTTCAGGCAGTGTAAGGCGTCATGCAGTGGCTGGTGTTTCAGGGTTTGGGGCAGTGCTGTGGTGTTCGGCAAGTGTAGGGGCTCATACAAGTGGGTTTCTTGGTTTGGGGCACTGCAGTTGATTTCGGGCAGAGTATGGGTTCGTGCTGGGGCTGGTGTTTCAGGGTTTAGGGCAGAGCAGTGGTGTTCGGGCAGTGCAGGGGGTCGTGCTAGGGCAGGTGTTTCAGGGTTTAAGGGAAGAGCAGTGGTGTTCGGGCAGTGTAGGGGTTCATGCAGGGTGTGGTGTTTCAGGGTTTAGAGCAGTGCAGTGGTGTTCGGGCAGTGTAAATGTGGGTGTACTTGTAAAGCGCACTGTGACTCCATGGAGTATCCTGGCGCTGAAGACCGCTGGGGAACCCGTCCTGGTTTTCCCTGTGAGATGGTCCCTTTCTGGGTATCTCCAAGGTGAGACCAGGCATCCCCGGCGTCTGTGGGGGGCCGTTGTAGAGATGAGGCAAGCTTAATGCCCAGAGTTGCCGAGTGTGTTCCTGGTTAGAGTAGGTACCGAGGCGAGAATTATCGAGTCCGTTTTGACCCTGGTCCACAACCCTGCCGCGTCGGGAATTGAACCCTGGTCCCTGTCCGATTCTCTGCTTACGGGTCGGCCGCCTCTAACCAGTGAGCCACACCTCTCTACAGTGTAGGGGGTCATGCAGGGGGTAGTGTTTCAGGGTTTAGGGTAGTAGTGTTCGGGCAGTATAGTCGGTCTTGCTGGGGGTGGTGTTTCAGGGTTTAGGGCAGTGCAGTGGTGTTCGGGAAGTGTAGGGGGTCCTGCTGGGGGGAGTGTTTCAGGATTTAGGGCAGTGCAGTGGTGTTCAGGCAATGTAGGGGGCTGTGCTGGTGCTGGTGTTTCAGGGTTTAGGGCAGTGCAGTGGTGTTCGGGAAGTGTAGGGGGTGGTGCTGGGGCTGGTGTTTTAACACTTAGGGCAGTGCCGTGGTGTTCGGGGAGTGTAGGGGGTCATGATGGGGCTGGTGTTTCAGGGTTTAGGGCAGTGCAGTGGTGTTCATGCAGTGTAGGGGGTCGTGCTGGGGGTGGTGTATCAGGATTTAGGGCAGTGCAGTGGTGTTCGGGCAGTGTAGGGGGTCGTGCTGGGGGTGGTGTTTCAGGGTTTAGGGCAGTGCAGTGGTGTTCGGGCAGTGTAGGGGGTCATGCTGGGGGTAGTGATTCAGGGTTTAGGGTAGTAGTGTTCGGGCAGTGTAGTGGGTCTTTCTGGGGGTGGTGTTTCAGGGTTTAGGGCAGTGCAGTTGTGTTCGGGCAGTGTAGGGGGTCCTGCTGGGGGTAGTGTTTCAGGGTTTAGGGTAGTGCAGTGGTGTTTGGGCAGTGTAGGGGGTCATGCTGGGGGTGGTGTTTCAGGGTTTAGGGCAATGCAGTGGTGTTCGGGCAGTGTAGGGGGTCATGCTGGGGGTGGTGTTTTATGGTTTAGGGCAGTGCACTGGTGTTCGGGCAGTGTAGGGGGTCATGCAGGGGGTAGTGTTTCAGGGTTTAGGGTATTAGTGTTCGGGCAGTGTAGTGGGTCTTGCTGGGGGTGGTGTTTCAGGGTTTAGGGCAGTGCAGTGGTGTTCGGGCAGTGTAGGGGGTCCTGCTGGGGGTAGTGTTTCAGGGTTTAGGGCAGTGCAGTGGTGTTCGGGCAATGTAGGGGGTCATGCTGGTGCTGGTGTTTCAGGGTTTAGGGCAGTGCAGTGGTGTTCGGGGAGTGTAGGGGTTGGTGCTGGGGCTGGTGTTTTAGCACTTAGGGCAGAGCAGTGGTGTTCGGGGAGTGTAGGGGGTCATGCTGGGGCTGGTGTTTCAGGGTTTAGGGCAGTGCAGTGGTGTTCGGGGATTGTAGGGTGTGGTGCTGGGGCCAGTGTTTCAGTGTTTAGGGCAGCACAGTGGATTTCGGGCAGAGTATGGGTTCGTGCTGGGGCTGGTGTCTCAGGGTTTAGGGCAGAGCAGTGGTGTTCGGGCAGTGTAGGGGGTCGTGCTGGGGCTGGTGTTTCAGGGTTTAGGGCAGAGCAGTGGTGTTTGGGCAGTATAGGGTGTCATTCAAGGTGTGGTGTTTCGGGGTTCAGAGCAGTGCAGTGGTGCACGGGCAGTGTAGGGGGTCATGCAGGGGGTAGTGTTTCAGGGTTTAGGGTAGTGGTGTTCGGGCAGTGTAGTGGGTCTTGCTGGGGGTGGTGTTTCTGGGTTTAGGGCAGTACAGTGGTGTTCCGGCAGTGTAGGGGCTCCTGCTGGGGGTAGTGTTTCAAGGTTTATGGCAGTGCAGTGGTGTTTGGGCAATGTAGGGGGTCGTGCAGGGGGTGGTGTTTCAGGGGTTAGGGCAGTGCAGTTTTTTTCTGGCAGTGTAGGGGGTCGTGCTGGGGCTGGTGTTTCAGAGCTTAGGGCAGTGCAGTGGTGTTCTGGGAGTGTAGGGGGTGGTGCTCGGGCTGGTTTTTCAGGGTTTAGGGCAGTGCAGTGGTGTTCGGGCAGTGTAGTGGGTCATGCTGGGGCTGTTGTTTCAGGGTTTAGGGCAGTGCAGTGGTGTTGGGGTAGTGTAGGGGGTCGTGCTGGTGCTGATGTTTCAGGGTTTAGGGCCGTGCAGTGGTTTTCTTGCCATGTAGGGGGTCTTGCTGGGGGTGGTGTTTCAGGGTTTAAGGTAGTGATGTTCGGGCAGTGTAGGGGGTCTTGCTGAGAGTGGTGTTTCAGGGTTTAGGGCAGTGCAGTGGTGTTCGGGCAGTGTAGGGGGTTCTGCTGGGGGTAGTGTTTCAGGGTTTAGGGCAGTGCAGTGTTGTTCGGGCAGTGTAGGGGGTCGTGCTGGGTGTTGTGTTTCAGGGTTTAGGGCAGTGCAGTGGTGTTCGGGCAGTGTAGGGGGTCGTGCAGGAGGTGGTGTTTCAGGGTTTAGGGCAGTGCAGTAGTGTTTGGGCAGTGTAGGGGATCGTGTTGGGTCTGGTGTTTCAGGGTTTAGGGCAGTGCAGTGGTGTTCGAGGAGTGTAGTGGTTCATGCTGTGGCTGGTGTTTCAGAGTTTAGGGCAGTGCAGTGGTGTTCGAGGAGTGTAGGGGGTCATGCTGGGGCTGTTTTTTCAGGGTTTAGGGCAGTGCAGTGGTGTTCGGGGAGTGTAGGGGTCATGCTGGGGCTGTTGTTTCAGGGTTTAGGGCAGTGCAGTGGTGTTCGGGGAGTGTAGGGGGTCGTGCTGGTGCTGATGTTTCAGGGTTTAGGGCAGTGCAGTGGTTTTCATGCCATGTAGGGGGTCTTGCTGGGGGTGGTGTTTCAGGGTTTAGGGTAGTGATGTTCGGGCAGTGTAGGGGGCCTTGCTGAGGGTGGTGTTTCAGGGTTTAGGGCAGTGCAGTGGTGTTCGGGCAGTGTAGGGTGTCCTGCTGGGGGTAGTGTTTCAGGGTTTAGGGCAGTGCAGTGTTGTTCGGGCAGTGTAGGGGGTCGTGCTGGGTGTTGTGTTTCAGGGTTTAGGGCAGTGCAGTGGTGTTCGGGCAGTGTAGGGGGTCGTGCAGGAGGTGGTGTTTCAGGGTTTAGGGCAGTGCAGTAGTGTTTGGGCAGTGTAGGGGGTCGTGTTGGGGCTGGTGTTTCAGGGTTTAGGGCAGTGCAGTGGTGTTCGAGGAGTGTAGTGGGTCATGATGGGGCTGGTGTTTCAGGGTTTAGGGCAGTGCAGTGGTGTTCGAGGATTGTAGGGGGTCATGCTGGGGCTGGTGTTTCACAGTTTAGGGCAGTGCAGTGGTGTTCTGGGAATGTAGGGAGTGGTGCTCGGGCTGGTTTTTCAGGGTTTAGGGCAGTGCAGTGGTGTTCGGGGAGTGTAGTGGGTCATACTGGGGCTGTAATTTCAGGGTTTAGGGCAGTGCAGTGGTGTTCGGGGAGTGTAGGGGGTCGTGCTGGTGCTGGTGTTTCAGGGATTAGGGCAGTGCAGTGGTGTTCGAGCAGTGTAGAGGGTGATGCTGGGGCTGGTGTTTCAGAGTTTAGGGCAGTGCTTTGGTGTTCGGTGAGTGTAGGGGGTGGTGCTGGGGCTGGTTTTTCAGGGTTTAGGGTATTGCAGTGGTGTTCGTGGAGTGTAGGGGGTCATGCTGGGGCTTGTGTTTCAAGGTTTAAGGCAGTGCAGTGGTGTTCGGGTAGTGTAGGGTGTCATGCTGGGGGTGGTGTTTTAGGGTTTAGAGCAGTGCAGTGGTGTTCGGGCAGTGTAGGGGGTTGTGCTGGGTGGGGTGTTTCAGGGTTTAGGGCAGTGCAGTGGTGTTCAGGCAGTGTAAGGCGTCATGCAGTGGCTGGTGTTTCAGGGTTTGGGGCAGTGCTGTGGTGTTCGGCAAGTGTAGGGGCTCATACAAGTGGGTTTCTTGGTTTAGGGCACTGCAGTTGATTTCGGGCAGAGTATGGGTTCGTGCTGGGGCTGGTGTTTCAGGGTTTAGGGCAGAGCAGTGGTGTTCGGGCAGTGCAGGGGGTCGTGCTAGGGCAGGTGTTTCAGGGTTTAAGGGAAGAGCAGTGGTGTTCGGGCAGTGTAGGGGTTCATGCAGGGTGTGGTGTTTCAGGGTTTAGAGCAGTGCAGTGGTGTTCGGGCAGTGTAGGGGGTCATGCAGGGGGTAGTGTTTCAGGGTTTAGGGTAGTAGTGTTCGGGCAGTATAGTCGGTCTTGCTGGGGGTGGTGTTTCAGGGTTTAGGGCAGTGCAGTGGTGTTCGGGCAGTGTAGGGGGTCCTGCTGGGGGGAGTGTTTCAGGATTTAGGGCAGTGCAGTGGTGTTCAGGCAATGTAGGGGGCTGTGCTGGTGCTGGTGTTTCAGGGTTTAGGGCAGTGCAGTGGTGTTCGGGAAGTGTAGGGGGTGGTGCTGGGGCTGGTGTTTTAACACTTAGGGCAGTGCAGTGGTGTTCGGGGAGTGTAGGGGGTCATGATGGGGCTGGTGTTTCAGGGTTTAGGGCAGTGCAGTGGTGTTCATGCAGTGTAGGGGGTCGTGCTGGGGGTTATCAGGATTTAGGGCAGTGCAGTGGTGTTCGGGCAGTGTAGGGGGTCGTGCTGGGGGTGGTGTTTCAGGGTTTAGGGCAGTGCAGTGGTGTTCGGGCAGTGTAGGGGGTCATGCTGGGGGTAGTGATTCAGGGTTTAGGGTAGTAGTGTTCGGGCAGTGTAGTGGGTCTTTCTGGGGGTGGTGTTTCAGGGTTTAGGGCAGTGCAGTTGTGTTCGGGCAGTGTAGGGGGTCCTGCTGGGGGTAGTGTTTCAGGGTTTAGGGTAGTGCAGTGGTGTTCGGGCAGTGTAGGGGGTCATGCTGGGGGTGGTGTTTCAGGGTTTAGGGCAATGCAGTGGTGTTCGGGCAGTGTAGGGGGTGGTGCTGGGGCTGGTGTTTTAACACTTAGGGCAGTGCAGTGGTGTTCGGGGAGTGTAGGGGGTCATGATGGGGCTGGTGTTTCAGGATTTAGGGCAGTGCAGTGGTGTTCGGGCAGTGTAGGGGGTCGTGCTGGGGGTGGTGTTTCAGGGTTTAGGGCAGTGCAGTGGTGTTCGGGCAGTGTA
This sequence comes from Triturus cristatus, assembly GCF_964204655.1. Lineage (NCBI taxonomy): Eukaryota > Metazoa > Chordata > Amphibia > Caudata > Salamandridae > Triturus > Triturus cristatus. The sequence continues at coordinate 198,642 of NW_028187592.1, forward strand.
GGGGGTCATGCAGGGGGTAGTGTTTCAGGGTTTAGGGTATTAGTGTTCGGGCAGTGTAGTGGGTCTTGCTGGGGGTGGTGTTTCAGGGTTTAGGGCAGTGCAGTGGTGTTCGGGCAGTGTAGGGGGTCCTGCTGGGGGTAGTGTTTCAGGGTTTAGGGCAGTGCAGTGGTGTGCGGGCAATGTAGGGGGTCATGCTGGTGCTGGTGTTTCAGGGTTTAGGGCAGTGCAGTGGTGTTCGGGGAGTGTAGGGGGTGGTGCTGGGGCTGGTGTTTTAGCACTTAGGGCAGTGCAGTGGTGTTCGGGGAGTGTAGGGGGTCATGCTGGGGCTGGTGTTTCAGGGTTTAGGGCAGTGCAGTGGTGTTCAGGGAGTGTAGGGTGTGGTGCTGGGGCCAGTGTTTCAGTGTTTAGGGCAGCACAGTGGATTTCGGGCAGAGTATGGGTTCGTGCTGGGGCTGGTGTCTCAGGGTTTAGGGAAGAGCAGTGGTGTTCGGGCAGTGTAGGGGGTCGTGCTGGGGCTGGTGTTTCAGGGTTTAGGGCAGAGCAGTGGTGTTTGGGCAGTATAGGGTGTCATTCAAGGTGTGGTGTTTCGGGGTTCAGAGCAGTGCAGTGGTGCACGGGCAGTGTAGGGGGTCATGCAGGGGGTAGTGTTTCAGGGTTTAGGGTAGTGGTGTTCGGGCAGTGTAGTGGGTCTTGCTGGGGGTGGTGTTTCTGGGTTTAGGGCAGTACAGTGGTGTTCCGGCAGTGTAGGGGCTCCTGCTGGGGGTAGTGTTTCAAGGTTTATGGCAGTGCAGTGGTGTTTGGGCAATGTAGGGGGTCGTGCAGGGGGTGGTGTTTCAGGGGTTAGGGCAGTGCAGTTTTTTTCTGGCAGTGTAGGGGGTCGTGCTGGGGCTGGTGTTTCAGGGTTTAGGGCAGTGCAGTTGTGTTAAGGCAGATGAGGGGGTCGTGTTGGGGCTGGTGTTTCAGGGTTTAGGGCAGTGCAATCGTGTTCGAGGAGAGTAGTGGGTCATGCTGGGGCTGGTGTTTCAGGGTTTAGGGCAGTGCAGTGGTGTTCGAGGAGTGTAGGGGGTCATGCTGGGGCTGGTGTTTCAGAGTTTAGGGCAGTGCAGTGGTGTTCGGGCAGTGTAGGGGGTCGTGCAGGAGGTGGTGTTTCAGGGTTTAGGGCAGTGCAGTTGTGTTAAGGCAGACGAGGGGGTCGTGTTGGGGCTGGTGTTTCAGGTTTTAGGGCAGTGCAGTAGTGTTAGGGCAGTGTAGGGGATCGTGTTGGGTCTGGTGTTTCAGGGTTTAGGGCAGTGCAGTGGTGTTCGAGGAGTGTAGTGGTTCATGCTGGGGCTGGTGTTTCAGAGTTTAGGGCAGTGCAGTGGTGTTCTGGGAGTGTAGGGGGTGGTGCTGGGGCTGTTGTTTCAGGGTTTAGGGCAGTGCAGTGGTGTTCGGGGAGTGTAGGGGGTCGTGCTAGTGCTGATGTTTCAGGGTTTAGGGCAGTGCAGTGGTTTTCATGCCATGTAGGGGGTCTTGCTGGGGGTGGTGTTTCAGGGTTTAGGGTAGTGATGTTCGGGCAGTATAGGGGGTCTTGCTGAGGGTGGTGTTTCAGGGTTTAGGGCAGTGCAGTGGTGTTCGGGCAGTGTAGGGGGTCCTGCTGGGGCTAGTGTTTCAGGGTTTAGGGCAGTGCAGTGTTGTTCGGGCAGTGTAGGGGGTCGTGCTGGGTGTTGTGTTTCAGGGTTTAGGGCAGTGCAGTGGTGTTCGGGCAGTGTAGGGGGTCGTGCAGGAGGTGGTGTTTCAGGGTTTAGGGCAGTGCAGTAGTGTTTGGGCAGTGTAGGGGATCGTGTTGGGGCTGGTGTTTCAGGGTTTTGGGCAGTGCAGTGGTGTTCGAGGAGTGTAGTGGTTCATGCTGGGGCTGGTGTTTCAGGGTTTAGGGCAGTGCAGTGGTGTTCGAGGCGTGTAGGGGGTCATGCTGGGGCTGGTGTTTCAGAGTTTAGGGCAGTGCAGTGGTGTTCTGGGAGTGTAGGGAGTGGTGCTCGGGCTGGTTTTTCAGGGTTTAGGACAGTGCAGTGGTGTTCGGGGAGTGTAGTGGGTCATACTGGGTCTGTAATTTCGGGGTTTAGGGCAGTGCATTGGTGTTCAGGGAGTGTAGGGGGTCGTGCTGGTGCTGGTGTTTCAGGGATTAGGGCAGTGCAGTGGTGTTCGAGCAGTGTAGGGGGTGATGCTGGGGCTGGTGTTTCAGAGTTTAGGACAGTGCAGTGGTGTTCGGGCAGTGTAGGGGGGACTGCTGGGGGTAGTGTTTTATGGTTTAGGGCAGTGCATTGTTGTTCGGGCAGTGTAGGGGGTCATGCTGGGTGTTGTGTTTCAGGGTTTTGGGCAGTGCAGTGTTGTTCGGGCAGAGTAGGGGGTCGTGCTGGGTGTTGTGTTTCAGGGTTTCGGGCAGTGCAGTGGTGTTCGGGCAGTGTAGGGGGTCGTGCAGGAGGTGGTGTTTCAGGGTTTAGGGCAGTGCAGTAGTGTTTGGGCAGTGTAGGGGATCGTGTTGGGGCTGGTGTTTCAGGGTTTAGGGCAGTGCAGTGGTGTTCGAGGAGTGTAGTGGTTCATGCTGGGGCTGGTGTTTCAGGGTTTAGGGCAGTGCAGTGGTGTTCGAGGAGTGTAGAGGGTCATGCTGGGGCTGGTGTTTCAGAGTTTAGGGCAGTGCAGTGGTGTTCTGGGAGTGTAGGGAGTGGTGCTCGGGCTGGTTTTTCAGGGTTTAGGACAGTGCAGTGGTGTTCGGGGAGTGTAGTGGGTCATACTGGGGCTGTAATTTCAGGGTTTAGGGCAGTGCAGTGGTGTTCGAGGAGTGTAGGGGGTCGTGCTGGTGCTGGTGTTTCAGGGATTAGGGCAGTGCAGTGGTGTTCGAGCAGTGTAGGGGGTGATGCTGGGGCTGGTGTTTCAGAGTTTAGGGCAGTGCAGTGGTGTTCTGGGAGTGTAGGGGGTGGTGCTGGGGCTGTTTTTTTAGGGTTTAGGGCAGTGCTTTGGTGTTCGGGGAGTGTAGGGGGTCATGCTGGGGCTGGTGTTTCAGGGTTTAGGGCATTGCAGTGGTGTTCGTGGAGTGTAGGGGGTCATGCTGGGGTTTGTGTTTCAAGGTTTAAGGCAGTGCAGTGGTGTTCGGGTAGTGTAGGGTGTCGTGCTGGGGGTGGTGTTTCAGGGTTTAGAGCAGTGCAGTGGTGTTCGGGCAGTGTAGGGGGTCGTGCTGGGTGGGGTGTTTCAGGGTTTAGGGCAGTGCAGTGGTGTTCAGGCAGTGTAAGGGGTCTTGCAGTGGCTGGTGTTTCAGGGTTTGGGGCAGTGCTGTGGTGTTCGGCAAGTGTAGGGGGTCATACAAGGGGGTTTCATGGTTTAGGGCACTGCAGTTGATGTCGGGCAGAGTATGGGTTCGTGCTGGGGCTGGTGTTTCAGGGTTTAGGGCAGAGCAGCGGTGTTCGGGCAGTGCAGGGGGTCGTGCTAGGGCAGGTGTTACAGGGTTTAAGGGAAGAGCAGTGGTGTTCGGGCAGTGTAGGGGTTCATGCAGGGTGTGGTGTTTCAGGGTTTAGAGCAGTGCACTGGTGTTCGGGCAGTGTAGGGGGTCATGCAGGGGGTAGTGTTTCAGGGTTTAGGGTAGTAGTGTTCGGGCAGTATAGTCGGTCTTGCTGGGGGTGGTGTTTCAGGGTTTAGGGCAGTGCAGTGGTGTTCGGGCAGTGTAGGGGGTCCTGCTGGGGGTGGTGTTTCAGGGTTTAGGGCAGTGCAGTGGTGTTCGGGCAGTGTAGGGGGTCATGCTGGGGGTAGTGATTCAGGGTTTAGGGTAGTAGTGTTCGGGCAGTGTAGTGGGTCTTGCTGGGGGTGGTGTTTCAGGGTTGAGGGCAGTGCAGTGGTGTTCGGGCAGTGTAGGAGGTCCTGCTGGGGGTAGTGTTTCAGGGTTTAGGGTAGTGCAGTGGTGTTTGGGCAGTGTAGGGGGTTGTGCTGGGGGTGGTGTTTCAGGGTTTAGGGCAGTGCAGTGGTGTTCGGGCAGTGTAGGGGGTCATGCTGGGGGTAGTGATTCAGGGTTTAGGGTAGTAGTGTTCGGGCAGTGTAGTGGGTCTTGCTGGGGGTGGTGTTTCAGGGTTGAGGGCAGTGCAGTGGTGTTCGGGCAGTGTAGGGGGTCCTGCTGGGGGTAGTGTTTCAGGGTTTAGGGTAGTGCAGTGGTGTTTGGGCAGTGTAGGGGGTTGTGCTGGGGGTGGTGTTTCAGGGTTTAGGGCAGTGTAGTGGTGTTCGGGCAGTGTAGGGGGTCATGCTGGGGGTAGTGATTCAGGGTTTAGGGTAGTAGTGTTCGGGCAGTGTAGTGGGTCTTGCTGGGGGTGGTGTTTCAGGGTTTAGGGCAGTGCAGTGGTGTTCGGGCAGTGTAGGGGGTCCTGCTGGGGGTAGTGTTTCAGGGTTTAGGGTAGTGCAGTGGTGTTTGGGCAGTGTAGGGGGTCGTGCTGGGGGTGGTGTATCAGGATTTAGGGCAGTGCAGTGGTGTTCGGGCAGTGTAGGGGGTCGTGCTGGGGTTGGTGTTTCAGGGTTTAGGGCAGTGCACTGATGTTCGGGCCGTGTAGGGGGTCATGCAGGGGGTAGTGTTTCAGGGTTTATGGAATTAGTGTTCGGGCAGTGTAGTGGGTCTTGCTGGGGGTGGTGTTTCAGGGTTTAGGGCAGTGCAGTGGTGTTCGGGCAGTGTAGGGGGTCCTGCTGGGGGTAGTGTTTCAGGGTTTAGGGCAGTGCAGTGGTGTTCGGGCAATGTAGGGGGTCATGCTGGTGCTGGTGTTTCAGGGTTTAGGGCAGTGCAGTGGTGTTCGGGGAGTGTAGAGGGTGGTGCTGGGGCTGGTGTTTTAGCACTTAGGGCAGTGCAGTGGTGTTCGGGGAGTGTAGGGGGTCATGCTGGGGCTGGTGTTTCAGGGTTTAGGGCAGTGCAGTTGTGTTCGGGGAGTGTAGGGTGTGGTGCTGGGGCCAGTGTTTCAGTGTTTAGGGCAGCGCAGTGGATTTCGGGCAGAGTATGGGTTTGTGCTGGGGCTGGTGTCTCAGGGTTTAGGGCAGAGCAGTGGTGTTCGGGCAGTGTAGGGGGTCGTGCTGGGGCTGGTGTTTCAGGGTTTAGGGCAGAGCAGTGGTGTTTGGGCAGTATAGGGTGTCACTCAAGGTGTGGTGTTTCGGGGTTCAGAACAGTGCAGTGGTGCTCGGGCAGTGTAGGGGGTCATGCAGGGGGTAGTGTTTCAGGGTTTAGGGTAGTGGTGTTCGGGCAGTGTAGTGGGTCTTGCTGGGGGTGGTGTTTCTGGGTTTAGGGTAGTACAGTGGTGTTCGGGCAGTGTAGGGGCTCCTGCTGGGGGTAGTGTTTCAAGGTTTATGGCAGTGCAGTGGTGTTCGGGCAATGTAGGGGTCATGCAGGGGGTGGTGTTTCAGGGGTTAGGGCAGTGCAGTGTTTTTCGGGCAGTGTAGGGGGTCGTGCTGGGGCTGGTGTTTCAGGGTTTAGGGCAGTGCAGTGGTGTTCGAGGAGTGTAGGGGGTCGTGCTGGTGCTGGTGTTTCAGGGTTTAGGGCAGCGCAGTGGTGTTCGGGGAGTGTAGGGGGTCATGCTGGGGCTGGTGTTTCCGAGTTTAGGGTAGTGCAGTGGTGTTCGGGTAGTGTAGGGGGTCGTGCAGGAGGTGGTGTTTCAGGGTTTAGGGCAGTGCAGTAGTGTTTGGGCAGTGTAGGGGATCGTGTTGGGGCTGGTGTTTCAGGGTTTAGGGCAGTGCAGTGGTGTTCAAGGAGTGTAGTGGGTCATGCTGGGCCTGGTGTTTCAGGGTTTAGGGCAGTGCAGTGGTGTTCGAGGAGTGTAGGGGGTCATGCTGGGGCTGGTGTTTCAGAGTTTAGGGCAGTGCAGTGGTTTTCTGGGAGTGTAGGGAGTGGTGCTCGGGCTGGTTTTTCAGGGTTTAGGACAGTGCAGTGGTGTTCGGGGAGTGTAGTGGGTCATACTGGGGCTGTAATTTCAGGGTTTAGGGCAGTGCAGTGGTGTTTGGTGAGTGTAGGGGGTCGTGCTGGTGCTGGTGTTTCAGGGATTAGGGCAGTGCAGTTGTGTTCGAGCAGTGTAGGGGGTGATGCTGGGGCTGGTGTTTCAGAGTTTAGGACAGTGCAGTGGTGTTCGGGCACTGTAGGGGGTACTGCTGGGGGTAGTGTTACAGGGTTTAGGGCAGTGCATTGTTGTTCGGGCAGTGTAGGGGGTCGTGCTGGGGATAGTGTTTCAGGGTTTAGGTGCAGTGCATTGTTGTTCGGGCAGTGTAGGGGGTCATGCTGGGTGTTGTGTTTCAGGGTTTAGGGCAGTGGTGTTCGGGCAGTGTAGGGGGTTGTGCAGGATGTGGTGTTTCAGGGTTTAGGGCAGTGCAGTAGTGTTCGGGCAGTGTAGGGGGTCGTGTTGGGGCTGGTGTTTCAGGGTTTAGGGCAGTGCATTGGTATTCGAGGAGTGTAGTGGGTCATGCTGGGGCTGGTGTTTTAGGGTTTAGGGCAGTGCAGTGGTGTTCGAGGAGTGTAGGGGGTCATGCTGGGGCTGGTGTTTCAGAGTTTAGGGCAGTGCAGTGGTGTTCTGGGAGTGTAGGGAGTGGTGCTCGGGCTGGTGTTTCAGAGTTTAGGGAAGTGCAGTGGTGTTCTGGGAGTGTAGGGAGTGGTGCTTAGGCTTGTTTTTCAGGGTTTAGGGCAGTGCAGTGGTGTTCGAGGAGTTTAGTGGGTCATGCTTTGGCTGTAATTTCAGGGCTTAGGGCAGTGCAGTGGTGTTCGTGGAGTGTAGAGGGTCGTGCTGGTGCTGGTGTTTCAGGGATTAGGGCAGTGCGGTGGTGTTCGAGCAGTGTAGGGGGTCATGCTGGGGCTGGTGTTTCAGGGTTTAGGGCAGTGCAGTGGTGTTCGAGGAGTGTAGGGGGTCATGCTGGGGCTGGTGTTTCAGAGTTTAGGGCAGTGCAGTGGTGTTCTGGGAGTGTAGGGAGTGGTGTTCGGACTTGTTTTTCAGGGTTTAGGGCAGTGCAGTGGTGTTCTGGGAGTGTAGGGAGTGGTGCTCGGGCTGGTTTTTCAGGGTTTAGGACAGTGCAGTGGTGTTCGGGGAGTGTAGTGGGTCATACTGGGGCTGTAATTTCAGGGTTTAGGGCAGTGCAGTGGTATTCGGGGAGTGTAGGGGGTCGTGCTGGTGCTGGTGTTTCAGGGATTAGGGTAGTGCAGTGGTGTTCGAGCAGTGTAGGGGGTGATGCTGGGGCTGGTGTTTCAGAGTTTAGGACAGTGCAGTGGTGTTCGGGCACTGTAGGGGGTACTGCTGGGGGTAGTGTTTCAGGGTTTAGGGCAGTGCATTGTTGTTTGGGCAGTGTAGGGGGTCGTGCTGGGTGTTGTGTTTCAGGGTTTAGGGCAGTGCAGTGGTGTTCGGGCAGTGTAGGGGGTCCTGCTGGGGATAGTGTTTCAGGGTTTAGGGCAGTGCATTGTTGTTCGGGCAGTGTAGGGGGTCATGCTGGGTGTTGTGTTTAAGGGTTTTGGGCAGTGCAGTGGTGTTCGGGCAGTGTAGGGGGTCATGCTGGGGCTGGTGTTTCCGAGTTTAGGGTAGTGCAGTGGTGTTCGGGTAGTGTAGGGGGTCGTGCAGGAGGTGGTGTTTCAGGGTTTAGGGCAGTGCAGTAGTGTTTGGGCAGTGTAGGGGATCGTGTTGGGGCTGGTGTTTCAGGGTTTAGGGCAGTGCAGTGGTGTTCAAGGAGTGTAGTGGGTCATGCTGGGCCTGGTGTTTCAGGGTTTAGGGCAGTGCAGTGGTGTTTGAGGAGTGTAGGGGGTCATGCTGGGGCTGGTGTTTCAGAGTTTAGGGCAGTGCAGTGGTTTTCTGGGAGTGTAGGGAGTGGTGCTCGGGCTGGTTTTTCAGGGTTTAGGACAGTGCAGTGGTGTTCGGGGAGTGTAGTGGGTCATACTGGGGCTGTAATTTCAGGGTTTAGGGCAGTGCAGTGGTGTTCGGTGAGTGTAGGGGGTCGTGCTGGTGCTGGTGTTTCAGGGATTAGGGCAGTGCAGTTGTGTTCGAGCAGTGTAGGGGGTGATGCTGAGGCTGGTGTTTCAGAGTTTAGGACAGTGCAGTGGTGTTCGGGCACTGTAGGGGGTACTGCTGGGGGTAGTGTTACAGGGTTTAGGGCAGTGCATTGTTGTTCGGGCAGTGTAGGGGGTCGTGCTGGGGATAGTGTTTCAGGGTTTAGGTGCAGTGCATTGTTGTTCGGGCAGTGTAGGGGGTCATGCTGGGTGTTGTGTTTCAGGGTTTAGGGCAGTGGTGTTCGGGCAGTGTAGGGGGTTGTGCAGGATGTGGTGTTTCAGGGTTTAGGGCAGTGCAGTAGTGTTCGGGCAGTGTAGGGGGTCGTGTTGGGGCTGGTGTTTCAGGGTTTAGGGCAGTGCATTGGTATTCGAGGAGTGTAGTGGGTCATGCTGGGGCTGGTGTTTTAGGGTTTAGGGCAGTGCAGTGGTGTTCGAGGAGTGTAGGGGGTCATGCTGGGGCTGGTGTTTCAGAGTTTAGGGCAGTGCAGTGGTGTTCTGGGAGTGTAGGGAGTGGTGCTCGGGCTGGTGTTTCAGAGTTTAGGGAAGTGCAGTGGTGTTCTGGGAGTGTAGGGAGTGGTGCTTAGGCTTGTTTTTCAGGGTTTAGGGCAGTGCAGTGGTGTTCGGGGAGTTTAGTGGGTCATGCTTGGGCTGTAATTTCAGGGCTTAGGGCAGTGCAGTGGTGTTCGTGGAGTGTAGAGGGTCGTGCTGGTGCTGGTGTTTCAGGGATTAGGGCAGTGCAGTGGTGTTCGAGCAGTGTAGGGGGTCATGCTGGGGCTGGTGTTTCAGGGTTTAGGGCAGTGCAGTGGTGTTCGAGGAGTGTAGGGGGTCATGCTGGGGCTGGTGTTTCAGAGTTTAGGGCAGTGCAGTGGTGTTCTGGGAGTGTAGGGAGTGGTGTTCGGACTTGTTTTTCAGGGTTTAGGGCAGTGCAGTGGTGTTCTGGGAGTGTAGGGAGTGGTGCTCGGGCTGGTTTTTCAGGGTTTAGGACAGTGCAGTGGTGTTCGGGGAGTGTAGTGGGTCATACTGGGGCTGTAATTTCAGGGTTTAGGGCAGTGCAGTGGTATTCGGGGAGTGTAGGGGGTCGTGCTGGTGCTGGTGTTTCAGGGATTAGGGTAGTGCAGTGGTGTTCGAGCAGTGTAGGGGGTGATGCTGGGGCTGGTGTTTCAGAGTTTAGGACAGTGCAGTGGTGTTCGGGCACTGTAGGGGGTACTGCTGGGGGTAGTGTTTCAGGGTTTAGGGCAGTGCATTGTTGTTTGGGCAGTGTAGGGGGTCGTGCTGGGTGTTGTGTTTCAGGGTTTAGGGCAGTGCAGTGGTGTTCGGGCAGTGTAGGGGGTCCTGCTGGGGATAGTGTTTCAGGGTTTAGGGCAGTGCATTGTTGTTCTGGCAGTGTAGGGGGTCATGCTGGGTGTTGTGTTTAAGGGTTTTGGGCAGTGCAGAGGTGTTCGGGCAGTGTAGGGGGGCGTGCAGGAGGTGGTGTTTCAGGGTTTAGGGCAGTGCAGTAGTGTTCGGGCACTGTAGGGGGTCGTGTTGGGGCTGGTGTTTCAGGGTTTAGGGCAGTGCAGTGGTATTCGAGGAGTGTAGGGGGTCATGCTGGGGCTGGTGTTTCAGAGTTTAGGGCAGTGCAGTGGTGTTCTGGGAGTGTAGGGAGTGGTGTTCGGACTTGTTTTTCAGGGTTTAGGGCAGTGCAGTGGTGTTCGGGGAGTTTAGTGGGTCATGCTGGGGCTGTAATTTCAGGGTTTAGGGCAGTCAGTGGTGTTCGTGGATTGTAGGGGGTCGTGCTGGTGCTGGTGTTTCAGGGATTAGGGCAGTGCAGTGGTGTTCGAGCAGTGTAGGGGGTGATGCTGGGGCTGGTGTTTCAGAGTTTAGGGCAGTGCAGTGGTGTTCTGGGAGTGTAGGTGGTGGTGCTGGGGCTGGTTTTTTAGGGTTTAGGGCAGTGCTTTGGTGTTCGGGGAGTGTAGGGGGTCATGCTGGGGCTGGTGTTTCAGGGTTTAGGGTATTGCATTGATGTTCTTGGAGTGTAGGGGGTCATGCTGGGGCTTGTGTTTCAAGGTTTAAGGCAGTGCAGTGGTGTTCGGGTAGTGTAGGGTGTCGTGCTGGGGGTGGTGTTTCAGGGTTTAGAGCAGTGCAGTGGTGTTCGGGCAGTGTAGGGGGTCATGCTGGGTGGGGTGTTTCAGGGTTTAGGGCAGTACAGTGGTGTTCAGGCAGTGTAAGGGGTCATGCAGTGACTGGTGTTTCAGGGTTTGGGGCAGTGCTGTGGTGTTGGGCAAGTGTAGGGGGTCATGCAAGGGGGTTTCATGGTTTAGGGCACTGCAGTTGATTTCGGGCAGAGTATGGGTTCGTGCTGGGGCTGGTGTTTCAGGGTTTAGGGCAGAGCAGTGGTGTTCGGGCAGTGTAGGGGGTCGTGCTAGAGCAGGTGTTTCAGGGTTTAGGGAAGAGCAGTGGTGTTCGGGCAGTGTAGGGGATCATGCAGGGTGTGGTGTTTCAAGGTTTAGAGCAGTGCAGTGGTGTTCGGGCAGTGTAGGGGGTCATGCAGGGGGTAGTGTTTCAGGGTTTAGGGTAGTAGTGTTCGGGCAGTGTAGTGGGTCTTGCTGGGGGTGGTGTTTCAGGGTTTAGGGCAGTGCAGTGGTGTTCCGGCAGTGTAGGGGGACCTGCTGGGGGTGGTGTTTCAGGGTTTAGGGCAGTGCAGTGGTGTTCGGGCAGTGTAGGGGGTCCTGCTGGGGATAGTGTTTCAGGGTTTAGGGCAGTGCATTGTTGTTCGGGCAGTGTAGGGGGTCATGCTGGGTGTTGTGTTTCAGGGTTTAGGGCAGTGCAGTGGTGTTCGGGCAGTGTAGGGGGTCGTGCAGGAGGTGGTGTTTCAGGGTTTAGGGCAGTGCAGTAGTGTTCGGGCAGTGTAGGGGGTCGTGTTGGGGCTGGTGTTTCAGGGTTTAGGGCAGTGCAGTGGTATTCGAGGAGTGTAGTGGGTCATGCTGGGGCTGGTGTTTCAGCGTTTAGGGCAGTGCAGTGGTGTTCGAGGAATGTAGGGGGTCATGCTGGGGCTGGTGTTTCAGAGTTTAGGGCAGTGCAGTGGTGTTCTGGGAGTGTAGGGAGTGGTGCTCGGGCTTGTTTTTCAGGGTTTAGGGCAGTGCAGTGGTGTTCGGGGAGTTTAGTGGGTCATGCTGGGGCTGTAATTTGAGGGTTTAGGGCAGTGCAGTGGTGTTCGTGGAGTGTAGGGGGTCGTGCTGGTGCTGGTGTTTCAGGGATTAGGGCAGTGCAGTGGTGTTCGAGCAGTGTAGGGGGTGATGCTGGGGCTGGTGTTTCAGAGTTTAGGGCAGTGCAGTGGTGTTCTGGGAGTGTAGGGGGTGGTGCTGGGGCTGGTTTTTTAGGGTTTAGGGCAGTGCTTTGGTGTTCGGGGAGTGTAGGGGGTCATGCTGGGGCTGGTGTTTCAGGGTTTAGGGTATTGCATTGATGTTCTTGGAGTGTAGGGGGTCATGCTGGGGCTTGTGTTTCAAGGTTTAAGGCAGTGCAGTGGTGTTCGGGTAGTGTAGGGTGTCGTGCTGGGGGTGGTGTTTCAGGGTTTAGAGCAGTGCAGTGGTGTTCGGGCAGTGTAGGGGGTCATGCTGGGTGGGGTGTTTCAGGGTTTAGGGCAGTACAGTGGTGTTCAGGCAGTGTAAGGGGTCATGCAGTGACTGGTGTTTCAGGGTTTGGGGCAGTGCTGTGGTGTTGGGCAAGTGTAGGGGGTCATGCAAGGGGGTTTCATGGTTTAGGGCACTGCAGTTGATTTCAGGCAGAGTATGGGTTCGTGCTGGGGATGGTGTTTCAGGGTTTAGGGCAGAGCAGTGGTGTTCGGGCAGTGTAGGGGGTCGTGCTAGAGCAGGTGTTTCAGGGTTTAGGGAAGAGCAGTGGTGTTCGGGCAGTGTAGGGGATCATGCAGGGTGTGGTGTTTCAAGGTTTAGAGCAGTGCAGTGGTGTTCGGGCAGTGTAGGGGGTCATGCAGGGGGTAGTGTTTCAGGGTTTAGGGTAGTAGTGTTCGGGCAGTGTAGTGGGTCTTGCTGGGGGTGGTGTTTCAGGGTTTAGGGCAGTGCAGTGGTGTTCCGGCAGTGTAGGGGGACCTGCTGGGGGTGGTGTTTCAGGGTTTAGGGCAGTGCAGTGGTGTTCGGGCAGTGTAGGGGGTCCTGCTGGGGATAGTGTTTCAGGGTTTAGGGCAGTGCATTGTTGTTCGGGCAGTGTAGGGGGTCATGCTGGGTGTTGTGTTTCAGGGTTTAGGGCAGTGCAGTGGTGTTCGGGCAGTGTAGGGGGTCGTGCAGGAGGTGGTGTTTCAGGGTTTAGGGCAGTGCAGTAGTGTTCGGGCAGTGTAGGGGGTCGTGTTGGGGCTGGTGTTTCAGGGTTTAGGGCAGTGCAGTGGTATTCGAGGAGTGTAGTGGGTCATGCTGGGGCTGGTGTTTCAGCGTTTAGGGCAGTGCAGTGGTGTTCGAGGAATGTAGGGGGTCATGCTGGGGCTGGTGTTTCAGAGTTTAGGGCAGTGCAGTGGTGTTCTGGGAGTGTAGGGAGTGGTGCTCGGGCTTGTTTTTCAGGGTTTAGGGCAGTGCAGTGGTGTTCGGGGAGTTTAGTGGGTCATGCTGGGGCTTTAATTTGAGGGTTTAGGGCAGTGCAGTGGTGTTCGTGGAGTGTAGGGGGTCGTGCTGGTGCTGGTGTTTCAGGGATTAGGGCAGTGCAGTGGTGTTCGAGCAGTGTAGGGGGTGATGCTGGGGCTGGTGTTTCAGATTTTAGGGCAGTGCAGTGGTGTTCTGGGAGTGTAGGGGGTGGTGCTGGGGCTGGTTTTTTAGGGTTTAGGGCAGTGCTTTGGTGTTCGGGGAGTGTAGGGGGTCATGAAGGGGCTGGTTTTTCAGGGTTTAGGGTATTGCAGTGGTGTTCGTGGAGTGTAGGGGGTCATGCTGGGGCTTGTGTTTCAAGGTTTGAGGCAGTGCAGTGGTGTTCGGGTAGTGTAGGGTGTCGTGCTGGGGGTGGTGTTTCAGGGTTTAGAGCAGTGCAGTGGTGTTCGGGCAGTGTAGGGGGTCATGCTGGGTGGGGTGTTTCAGGGTTTAGGGCAGTACAGTGGTGTTCAGGCAGTGTAAGGGGTCATGCAGTGGCTGGTGTTTCAGTGTTTGGGGCAGTACTGTGGTGTTCGGCAAGTGTAGGGGGTCATGCAAGGGGGTTTCATGGTTTAGGGCACTGCAGTTGATTTCGGGCAGAGTATGGGTTTGTGCTGGGGCTGGTGTTTCAGGGTTTAGGGCAGAGCAGTGGTGTTCGGGCAGTGTAGGGGGTCGTGCTATGGCAGGTGTTTCAGGGTTTAGGGAAGAGCAGTGGTGTTCGGGCAGTGTAGGGTTTCATGCAGGGTGTGGTGTTTCAGGGTTTAGAGCAGTGCAGTGGTGTTCTGGCAGTGTAGGGGGTCATGCAGGGGGTAGTGTTTCAGGGTTTAGGGTAGTAGTGTTCGGGCAGTGTAGTGGGTCTTGCTGGGGGTGGTGTTTCAGGGTTTAGGGAAGTGCAGTGGTGTTCGGGCAGTGTAGGGGGTCCTGCTGGGGGTAGTGTTTCAGGGTTTAGGGCAGTGCAGTGGTGTTCAGGCAATGTAGGGGGCTGTGCTGGTGCTAGTGTTTCAGGGTTTAGGGCAGTGCAGTGGTGTTCGGGAAGTGTAGGGGGTGGTGCTGGGGCTGGTGTTTTAACACTTAGGGCAGTGCAGTGGTGTTCGGGGAGTGTAGGGGGTCATGCTGGGGATGGTGTTTCAGAGTTTAGGGCAGTGCAGTGGTGTTCGTGCAGTGTAGGAGGTCATGCTGTTGGTGGTGTATCAGGATTTAGGGCAGTGCAGTGGTGTTCGGGCAGTGTAGGGGGTCGTGCTGGGGGTGGTGTTTCAGGGTTTGGGGCAGTGCAGTGGTGTTCGGGCAGTGTAGGGGGTCCTGCTGGGGGTAGTGTTTCATGGTTTAGGGTAGTGCAGTGGTGTTCGGGCAGTGTAGGGGGTCATGCTGGGGGTGGTGTTTCAGGGTTTAGGGCAATGCAGTGGTGTTCGGGCAGTGTAGGGGGTCATGCTGGGGGTGGTGTTTTATGGTTTAGGGCAGTGCACTGGTGTTCGGGCAGTGTAGGGGGTAGTGTTTCAGGGTTTAGGGTATTAGTGTTCGGGCAGTGTAGTGGGTCGTGCAGGGGGTGGTGTTTCAGGGGTTAGGGCAGTGCAGTGTTTTTCGGGCAGTGTAGGGGGTCGTGCTGGGGCTGGTGTTTCAGGGTTTTGGGCAGTGCAGTGGTGTTCGAGGAGTGTAGGGGGTCGTGCTGGTGCTGGTGTTTCAGGGTTTAGGGCAGTGCAGTGGTGTTCGAGGAGTGTCGGGGGTCGTGCTGGGGCTGGTGTTTCCGAGTTTAGGGTAGTGCAGTGGTGTTCGGATAGTGTAGGGGGTCGTGCAGAAGGTGGTGTTTCAGGGTTTAGGGCAGAACAGTAGTGTTCGGGCAGTGTAGGGGGCCGTGTTGGGTGGGGTGTTTCAGGGTTTAGGGCAGTACAGTGGTGTTCAGGCAGTGTAAGGGGTCATGCAGTGGCTGGTGTTTCAGGGTTTGGGGCAGTGCTGTGGTGTTCGGCAAGTGTAGGGGGTCATGCAAGGGGGTTTCATGGTTTAGGGCACTGCAGTTGATTTCGGGCAGAGTATGGGTTCGTGCTGGTGTGGAAATGTGGATTTTCCTGATCAGTTATGTCCCCTATCTTGGACCCCAACGGTTCTGTATGCATGTTACAAGTACATGTATGTTCCCTCCAGTTCCAATTTCTAAGACGCAAACACATGTGTGTCTACCGTCAACATGTTCTCTGTCAGATCCGCCATCAATGGGCTGGATATTCGATTCCTAAGCATGAAAGGCCACCGACTTTATATGGCTCAGTTACTCCATTTTTTTCAGTTCAGGCAAGTAGGCCCGATTCTGTCCTCAAAGCCTTTCCCTGCTCTCTGTCTTTGACAGCTTCAGCTTGAGCTCGCATCCGTATCCATGAACTTTGTTCTACTCCCTGTGCAGCTAACGGTGCCTGCCTCGGCCAGTTTTCGCCTGCCTGCCAAGAATCTGTATTTCACCTTCGAATTATCTATTTTTCTCTTCAGCCGATGCATTCCTGTCTAGTGATTTAGGTAAACATTTCCTCTAGCTCACAAGCAAGGGACTCAGCCTTTCCGTCCTCCTGCAAATGATTCATAGCCCTGCTGCCATGGAAGGTTTTCTGCCTCTCGCATCTCACATAGACATTTAGGCGTTTGTGCACGCACACAGTCAGTATAGACTAGATTATGTCCGAAAGTCCTTCCTTGTGGATAACATAGTTCTTTAAACATAGGATGTTAGATATGATTTGGGATTAGGTTGACTTGACCCCTCAGACTTTTCGTCTCCATATGTAGAGTTAATGTCAAGTCCCCTTCACCTCCTAGTTGCACGTCAATTACACGTCATGCTGCTGCGCGCGCATCTATGCCAAGTATTATCTTATAGATCCACCTATGTCTGATAATCCTAACCAATCATGTTTCTTTAATTCCTTATTACGCCTAGTTTCGATTACGTACCTGTCATGTCACTTTTCTTATCAAATGTTACGCCTTCTACATTCGTTTCATTGTAATGTACTTATTATAAAAATGCATGTCTGTCAATAAAGTATTGTACTTCACTTCCTGAACCTTCTTGGTGACGGAACCTGAAGGCCGCGACTCGAGTCGGCCATTTTGAATGGAATAAAGCCCATTTAGAAAAACCTCTTATACCACGGATTCTGCCTCTTGTTATTCTGAGCTATTTTACTTCATTTTAAGATTCCGTATGAAATTCAGTCCGGTAAAGAAGATTTTATTTACCACATAATGGCGCCCGAACAGGGACACTTTCTCATCTCACGCGCCGGCGGTGCGTTGCAGGCCCGGTCTCCTGCCACAGCTGGACGGACCATAAACGCGTACCAGCAGGATTTCCTGTAAGCTCCCTCCGGTCAAGCGGGGGCGACTGAGGCTGCGATCAACCCAGACGAGGCGGTGAGAAGTGCGAGGTATCCCGACCAGAGCCTAGCTGAGAGAGCAAGATCCGAGGTATACAGAGGCCCACCAGGTTTTTCGAAATCCCGATGTCCAGAGGGTCCGCTGTCCGCAGTCATCGAGTCCTGTCCATTCTCTGAGGCCTTCCGTTTCAAGGAGCTACTCGGTGAGTACCATCGCCGGGGAGGCGTGTTGACGCGCACATAGGTTGTGCCGGTCAAGACGGATTTGGGTACACAAATCCGGTCTGCACTGTTTAGCAGTGTATACGTACTGTTTAGCAGTGTATCAAGTATTCCGAAGTATTCAGTTATTGTCAAGAATTCAGCGTGGTGATTAGTTAGGCAGACTGTCATCATTGTCGGTCATTGTTACAATGTTTAATGTTTAATGTTTAAAGTATTCAAATATTGTGGTATGAATGATTGTTCATTGTTCACTGTTCATTATTGTGTTTTTTTCGTATTAAGAAAATTCAAGAGTAAGTATCAGATCAGTTGTCAATATGCCGCTCTTCTCGAAGTTAAGACAGATTACTACCAGAAAAGGGGTGCTTGAAGAAGCAGTTCCTATTCCTCCTAGGGACACTCCAGGGCATTTTATGTACCATAAGCATGGCTTAGATGCCATATTGTTTCTTGATCTATGGGTAGATTATACCAAGGGATTGCCGGAAAGTCAAAGGTGGCCCGCAGCGGGAACCTGGGATGCAGAGTGCATCATGAAAGTGGAGGAAGAGTTATGGAAAAGAAAGGTCAGACAGTCACAGAAAGACGCTGTTGAGTTATGGCGTAAAGAATCTCATAGACGAACAGAAAAAGCACGTAGACAAGAAGAGAGGAGTAAAGAAAGTTCAAATAAAGCTCAAGAAAATCTATTAATTGAGGAAGGTATCCGAGTGAAATCAGAACAAGTAAATAGACAGAGAAATGCTCTTATGAATGGTATGTATCCCCTCCTAGCCGAAGGACTACCTAAGGCTGCTCCAGAGATACCAAAAGACTTGCCACCCCCATTATTTCCAATTAAGGTACATCCAAAAGGGCATCCCAGAACCGCAGAAGATGTCTTTCTTTCCTCATATCTAGACGACGCAGCTCCCGAGTATGCTAACGCCACACCACATAGACCGTCTGGCGGAGGGGTTCAACGTCAGGATCAGGTATCTGTTCCCGTGCAACAGCAAGTCCCGACACAAGCTTCGGCAAGCACATCTGTTTCCGCATCTGTCTCCGCAGTCGACTCTACAGAGGTATCGACACCCATAGTTGCTGTGTCACGTTCAACGAACCCATTCACACCCGACGCCCCAGATGGGGCCACGGGAGGTGCTAGCAGTACCTTTACATCACCTAGAATAAATAAACTTGTCTTTCAAGAGTCAGCACATTCACGTACACCAAAATTCGTAAGTGAACGTACGCTTAAGGAACTCCTTGTTAATTGTAGATATGACCCGGTGGTTGGTAAAGAGGACGAAATGGTCCTGGCATCATTACGTATCAGGCGAGCCGCAGAGTATTTAGCAAGGTTACCAGGAATGACTACGCATCTAGATAACATATATCATTTTGTTCAAACAGGACGAGATCCAGGATGTATTAACAGAGCTATGGAATTCCAGAAAGTAGAGATACAGGGGGAACTGTTACGTTTCCTCATAAACTGTGTAATCAGAAATCAAGACCGTCCGGGGGTAGACCCGAATGCAATGCTTATTCTTACAAGATGGAGTCAGAATATATCAGAAGGGAGACACGATAAACAAAATTGTATAATAGCCATGTGCCGAAAAATACGTAAAGAAATAGAACGTATTCATGAAGAAAGATTGGGAACAGACGAGTTTGAGCAAGATGAAGTGTCCGAATCAGGGAATTCCGCAAGACAGTCAGAGACCATAGCCTATGTAGGCAGAGGAAGATCCTGTGACAATACTCGATGTTTTTCTGATCCCATACACTCTGTATGCCCAAATAATAGCAGAACATATCCGACGCCCGTAATAAATCTGAAATCTCCTGAACATTCGTTTCAAGCCGCAGATAAAATACTACGAGAACGAAGCGGTTACCACCTCCTCGATTCCATGGATGAGCAAGAATTAGCCAGATCAGCCGTTCACTGGATTGACAGTCCTGAAAAATACGGTGATGAGACCGTAGCACACACGTTTTTTAATCTCAGTACAGATGAACAACGTTTAGCTGGAATCTATATGATTCAGCAACTCCTTATATTATATAAGAGCCAACATGCTGACCCTGGTCCTTTACCTGATATATTAACGGAACTACTCATGAACAGATGGAGAGGTTCTAGTAACAAGCTAATTAAAGAGATATTAGTGTCACGTAAACAGTATGTCCTTTTTGTAAGTCCGGATTCTCTCTCGCTGCCCCGCAGAGAAAGAGCGCCGTACTATATGGATAGACAAAATCCCTTACGAGAAGTGCACCCAATAAAAGGCGAAGACAATGAGTTTCACCGTGTATTTGTTTACACACCCATATCAAAAATGGAATTATTGGAAATGAAAAAAGTAGTACCTAGTCATGACAAAGACCCAGCGGGTTTCCACCGAGAAATTAAAGACATGTTACTGATGGGAGAGTACACCTTTCCTGATATTATGACGATATTAAAGGTGCTTTTGCCTGCTGGCATTTATGAAAAACTGAAAGAAAAAGAGTGGGAAGTGGGAGACCAAAAGATAGACTGGACAGCATTAGCAGAGGAAGAAAGGGGCCGAACTGCAGGTTCAGGGCTCGGGGATAAAGTTAAACTGTTACCAGGTTTACTAGTACAGGTACTGCCACGTTTATTAACTACAAAAAAGGAAGATTGGGGTGCAATCACAGCCTGCAAACAAAAGCAAGATGAAGACACAAGCGATTATTATGCTCGATTTGAAAAATGTTTTGGTATAAATAGTGGTATAAAAGCAAGTAGTGACTCATATCCACATTTATTTGTGACAAAATTAGTGGAAAATGCATTGCCTCCAGTAAAGAATAGAATATTGAAATTCGAGAGTACCTGGCAAAGTAACACTCCGTCGCAAATGCTACAAATGTTACAGTATCACCACAATAGAATTAGGGATGAACAAGAACACGAGCATAGACGCATGAAAGATACAAAAATGAAAATGCTAGTTTCTCAGACAGTACCAGCAGATGGTCACAAAAAGGGTGTGACACATTCTGGTGATTCTGCAGTTCCTGTAAAAGGAACCTGCAATTACTGTAAACAACTAGGCCATTATGTACACGATTGTCCAGTCCTGAAACGTAATATAGCTACAGGTATTGCAAAAGAGAGACCACGATTAGTTAGACACGATCAGAATGAACAAGGAGCTATGCAGCATGGACAGTCCATGCCAGTTCAGCAACAGTCCATGCCAGCCTCACAGCAACCCATACAGTTTGTGCCAGCTGCACCACCGTTGCCTGCTACTGCCACACAAACCACAACACGACAAATGTATCAGACTGCACAGTATGAATACCCTGAGTATCAGCGTTACGCATGAACCAGCCTAGAGAGGGAAGTTGACTTACCGCTTATCGAGATTCCTGTAGATCAAGAAGGACCTTATGTACATAGTGAATTATTAGGTCAAGATAGAAAATTCTTACTCGATACAGGGGCAAGTCGAACAACCATAAAACGTAGTGAAGTTCCAGGGGCACCCCTCTCAGGCTCTCAAAATGTTTCCCTTGGTTTTTCAGGAAAACCTATTGTTAATGAAGTATCACAGCCTCTACCACTTACGATAGGACCTTTGACACGAACTACAGATTTATTGCTTACTAAATCATGCCCAGAAAATCTGTTAGGAATTAAAACTCTGAAAGCACTAGGAGCCATAATATGTTGTTCTCCGGAAGGAGTAAGGTTGTTTTTACGTGATTTTAAAGGTCACTATGTGTCTAGAGACATGGATCCCCGACTACAGACTTTACCAGTACATCTATGGGCACAAGGCCCTACGGATGTTGGCTGCATGAACATTACACCCTATCGAGTCACATTGAAAGCAGGAGTGGTACTACCACGAATGCGACAATACAAGTTACCGCATGATGCTGTAGAGGCTTTGCTGAAAATCATTGATGAGCTGATTGCCCAGGGAGTAGTTGTAGAAACAGACTCCAATATATGTAATTCACCGATAATTCCGATTCTTAAACGAACTGATCCTACTGCCCCACCAGTGTACCGATTGGTTATTGATTTGCGTGAACTAAACAAGTGCATTGTACCACAATTTCCTGTGGTCCCTGATATATCATCATTATTGACAGCAATTGATTCCGAAGCAACATTCTTTACTGTAATTGATCTCAAGAATGCCTTTTTCAGCGTCCCAATAGATCCGGAAAGCCAATACTTGTTCGGATTCAGTTTAAATGGGCGCAGTTTTAAATTCTCGCGCGCTCCCCAAGGATTCACAGAAAGCCCCAGCATCTACAGCCAAGCACTGAAACGAGAACTTGACAGTATCCACATGCCAGTCAATACTGCACTGCTTCAATATGTCGATGATCTGCTGATCACCGCGAGAAGCGAACCTGAATGTGAAAAGGCTTCTCTGACAGTTTTACATTTTCTAGCCGACAAGGGGCACAAGGTGTCTCCTTCTAAGCTGCAATTCTGTGTCCAGCGAGTTATTTATCTTGGTCACTCGCTGTCCAAGGAGGGAAGGCAGCTTACACCAGATCGCATCCAGTTAATTGCTAACATATCAATACCCCAGACACAAAAGGAGGTGCGAGCTTTCATAGGCCTCACTTCATATTGTAGGCAGTGGATCCCTCAGTACGCATTTCTGGCAAAACCACTCATTCAGTTAACCACACAGGAGGCAGCCACATCGACTGTTCTCCCTTGGACTCAGGAACATACACAAGCTTTTGAAAGCCTAAAGGAAGCTTTATGTCAAGCACCTGTTTTAGCAACACCATGTTATAGCAAACATTTTACACTTTTTGTTACAGAACGTGAAGGTACTGCCTTGTCAGTACTCACTCAGGATCAAGCAGGATCACGCAAGCCATGTGCTTATTTTTCCAGTACATTAGATCCCGTAGCTCAGGCTTTGCCTGCATGCCTGAAATCAGTGGCAGCGACAGCTTTAGCAATCAGACAAAGCGATGCCATAGTATTAGGACACCCATTGACAGTACAAGTACCACATGCAGTAGAGGTTCTTGTGAACCGAACACAAACACAACACTTGACCATAGCAAGACTTACCGGTTATGAACTGACATTGTTTCAACCACACATAGAGATCCGACGGTGTAATACATTGAATCCTGCTACACTATTACCTGTAATTGGAACAGACCCACTAGCTCATGATTGTGTTGAAATCATTGAAATAAAGACGAAACCCAGACAAGACCTGACAGACGTTCCATTGTTAGATCCAGACCTGACGTTGTATGTAGACGGATCGTGCATGAGAACAAGTACAGGAGATTTAGTGGCCGCGTATGCAGTCACAACAGACACTGAAGTTATTGAGACAAATTGTATAGATACTTTGTCAGCCCAAGCAGCAGAACTTATTGCTCTAACACAAGCCTGTATTCAAGCCACAAATAAGAAAGTTAATGTATACACTGACTCACGTTATGCATTCGGAGTTGTACACGACTTCGGCGTGCTGTGGCGAGAGAGAGGTTATTTAACTTCCCATGGTGCCCACATTCAGCACGGACCTCTCATTCATGCCTTGTTAGACGCAATACATCTACCCACTGCTATATCGATTATGAAATGTAAAGCACACACGAAGGTTACTGATATCATTTCTCAAGGCAATGATTTAGCTGATAGAACAGCTAAACAGACTGCTCAGAATCGCACATTAGACATGACAAAGCCAATAGTTCAGACACCAACACAGTGTATGACAATTAAGGATCCCGCACTTGACGTAATTGACATACAGACACACGCCACAGCAGAAGAAATAAAGAAGTGGACTGAACTAGGAGGGATCCAGACAGATCAGGGATGGATGACGAAGGAGAAATCTGTATGGTTTCTCCCTGATTCCATGGTTCAAGCCATTATAGCTACAGTTCACAGTCCAGCACATTTAGGAGAGAAGGCTATGCTAGACAGCATTCAGCACATTTGGTTTAACAAACATTTACGAGCAGCAGCTAAACAAAAGGTTCGTACCTGTATGATATGTTGTCAGTTTAATCCAGGAAAGAGTGTTCCCGTAGAGCAGGGTGGATTTCAGCCTCCTGACCATCCTTTTGAAGTCCTCCAGATGGATTATATTCAGATGGAACGTTGTCGAGGATTCAAATATGTTCTCGTAGTTGTCTGCGCTCTCTCCCGTTGGACAGAGGCGTATCCCGTATCAGATTACACTGCCCCGACTACTGCCAAGCAGCTAGTTCGAGAATTCTTCCCACGGTACGGTTTACCACGTGTTGTATATTCAGATAACGGCCAGCCTTTCTCATCCGAATTAATGAAACATGTCTCACTTTTGTTGGGATATCAGTGGAAATTCCACTGTGTCCGACACCCCGAGGCAGCAGGTCTCGTGGAACGACATAATCAACTTTTAAAAATCAGATTGTCTAAAATATGTCAGGAAAAAGGTGTGGACTGGATAGTAGCCTTACCAGTTGCGCTATTTTACATGAGGATGGTAGCACACTCTCGAACAGGGCTATCCCCTTATGAGGTGATCTTTGGTAGACCACCGAATATGTGGGGACGCCTATACCCCGTAAAATAACTGATGTTGACTGTAATATGCTGACAGATTACCTGGCTTCTTTGATGTCTGCACTACAATCTTGTCGTTCACAGGTAGTCGCAGCTTTTCCCGACAACACCGAGGTGAAACCTCATGACGTAATTCCCGGCGATTATGTTCTCGTCAGGAATTTTGATCGGAAAACCCAACTGGAGCCAAGGTGGAGGCTTCCTAAGTTGGTCTTGCTGACGACCAGAACAGCTGTGAAGATCGAAGGGAGAAAAGGCTGGGTGCATTCCAGCCATATCAAAAAATTTCATGGACTTCCTCCTGACACAAACAGTACTCCCCGTGTGTCTTCCCCCCATTGACTCAAAACTACCTTTGGCTGAGGCCAGTAGCACCGAACTCTATAAGCAGAAACTCAGGTCCAGATCCAAACTGTCGGACGATTTGATTGTTTTAAGTCCTCTCCAAGGTGAAGCGGTTGAATCTGTCCCGACATGTATCCCTTAGGTCTGAATGACGTAGAGTCCAGAATCATAATGAACGACATGCTTATTGTAAATTACTGCGTAGCCACTGTATTGTGACTTTATTAATTTTGTTTCC
>NW_028187593.1:0-52000 GCF_964204655.1 Triturus cristatus
AAATCAGTTTTCTGATGAAAAACGATGACCCGTGACCTGTCGAAATTTCTCCAGATTGTCAGAAATGGAAATTTTTTAATGTTTAATTTTTTGACTGCAAATGACTATTCCATGTAAATTATCACTTTTGGAACAAAAATAAGTGTATTTAGAGTTACATTAATGCCTGAAATTGGTCGAAATAGAAGCTTCTGAATAGGAGAAAAAGTCTATAATAATGGCAATTTTGGTCACATTGAGGCTTTAAAAAGAAGTTATTCAACATGAGGCACATTCCAAATGACATTTTGAATCAATTTTTCTACAGTCCAAAAAATCAATTTTCTGATGAAAAACAATGACCCGTGACCTGTCCAAATTTCTCCAGATGGTCAGAAATGTAAATTTTTTAATGTTTAATTTTTTGACTGCAAATGACTATTCCATGTAAATTATCACTTTTGGAACAAAAATAAGTGTGTTTAGAGTCACTAATGCCTGAAATTGGTCAAAATATAAGCTTCTGAATAGGAGAATAAGTCTGTAATAATGGCAATTTGGTCACATTGAGGCTTTAAAAAGTAGTTATTCAACATGAGGCACATTCCAAATGACATTTTGAATAAATTTTTCTACAGTCCAAAAAATCAATTTTCTGATGAAAAACGATGACCCGTGACCTGTTGAAATTTCTCCAGATGGTCAGAAATGGAAATTTTTTAATGTTTAATTTTTTGACTGCAAATGACTATTCCGTGTAAATTATCACTTTTGGAACAAAAATAAGTGTGTTTAAGTCACTTTAATGCCTGAAATTGGTCGAAATAGAAGCTTCTGAATAGGAGAAAAAGTCTGTAATAATGGCAATTTTGGTCACATTGAGGCTTTAAAAAGAAGGTATTCAACATGAGGCACATTCCAAATGACATTTTGAATCAATTTTTCTACAGTCCAAAAAATCAGTTTTCTGATGAAAAACCATGACCCGTGACCTGCCGAAATTTCTCCAGATTGTCAGAAATGGAAATTTTTTAATGTTTAATTTTTTGACTGCAAATGACTATTCCATGTAAATTATCACTTTTGGAACAAAAATAAGTGTATTTAGAGTTACTTTAATGCCTGAAATAGGTCGAAATAGAAGCTTCTGAATAGGAGAAAAAGTCTATAATAATGGCAATTTTGGTCACATTGAGGCTTTAAAAAGAAGTTATTCAACATGAGGCACATTCCAAATGACATTTTGAATCAATTTTTCTACAGTCCAAAAAATCAATTTTCTGATGAAAAACAATGACCCGTGACCTGTCAAAATTTCTTCAGATGGTCAGAAATTGAATTTTTTTTAATGTTTAATTTTATGACTGCAAATGACAATTCCATGTAAATTATCACTTTTGGAATAAAAATAAGTGTGTTTAGAGTCACTTTAATGCCTGAAATTGGTCGAAATAGAAGCTTCTGAATAGGAGAAAAAGTCTGTAATAATGGCAATTTTGGTCACATTGAGGCTTTAAAAAGTAGTTATTCAACATGAGGCACATTCCAAATGACATTTTGAATCAATTTTTCTACAGTCCAAAAAATCAATTTTCTGATGAAAAACGATGACCCGTGACCTGTTGAAATTTCTCCAGATGGTCAGAAATGGAAATTTTTTAATGTTTAATTTTTTGACTGCAAATGACTATTCCGTGTAAATTATCACTTTTGGAACAAAAATAAGTGTGTTTAAGTCACTTTAATGCCTGAAATTGGTCGAAATAGAAGCTTCTGAATAGGAGAAAAAGTCTGTAATAATGGCAATTTTGGTCACATTGAGGCTTTAAAAAGAAGTTATTCAACATGAGGCACATTCCAAATGACATTTTGAATCAATTTTTCTACAGTCCAAAAAATCAGTTTTCTGATGAAAAACGATGACCCGTGACCTGCCGAAATTTCTCCAGATTGTCAGAAAAGGAAATTTTTTAATGTTTAATTTTTTTACTGCAAATGACTATTCCATGTAAATTATCACTTTTGGAACAAAAATAAGTGTATTTAGAGTTACTTTAATGCCTGAAATAGGTCGAAATGGAAGCTTCTGAATAGGAGAAAAAGTCTATAATAATGGCAATTTTGGTCACATTGAGGCTTTAAAAAGAAGTTATTCAACATGAGGCACATTCCAAATGACATTTTGAATCAATTTTTCTACAGTCCAAAAAATCAATTTTCCGATGAAAAACAATGACCCGTGACCTGTCGAAATTTCTCCAGATGGTCAGAAATGTAAATTTTTTAATGTTTAATTTTTTGACTGCAAATGACTATTCCATGTAAATTATCACTTTTGGAACAAAAATAAGTGTGTTTAGAGTCACTAATGCCTGAAATTGGTCAAAATAGAAGCTTCTGAATAGGAGAAAAAGTCTGTAATAATGGCAATTTTGGTCACATTGAGGCTTTAAAAAGAAGTTATTCAACATGAGGCACATTCCAAATGACATTTTGAATCAATTTTTCTACAGTCCAAAAAATCAGTTTTCTGATGAAAAACGATGACCCGTGACCTGCCGAAATTTCTCCAGATTGTCAGAAATGGAAATTTTTTAATGTTTAATTTTTTGACTGCAAATGACTATTCCATGTAAATTATCACTTTTGGAACAAAAATAAGTGTATTTAGAGTTACTTTAATGCCTGAAATAGGTCGAAATAGAAGCTTCTGAATAGGAGAAAAAGTCTATAATAATGGCAATTTTTCGTCACATTGAGGCTTTAAAAAGAAGTTATTCAACATGAGGCACATTCCAAATGACATTTTGAATCAATTTTTCTACAGTCCAAAAAATCAGTTTTCTGATGAAAAACGATGACCCGTGACCTGCCGAAATTTCTCCAGATTGTCAGAAATGGAAATTTTTTAATGTTTAATTTTTTGACTGCAAATGACTATTCGATGTAAATTATCACTTTTGGAACACAAATAAGTGTTTTTAGAGTTACTTTAATGCCTGAAATTGGTCGAAATAGAAGCTTCTGAATAGGAGAAAAAGTCTATAATAATGGCAATTTTGGTCACATTGAGGCTTTAAAAAGAAGTTATTCAACATGAGGCACATTCCAAATGACATTTTGAATCAATTTTTCTACAGTCCAAAAAATCAGTTTTCTGATGAAAAACGATGACCCGTGACCTGTCGAAATTTCTCCAGATTGTCAGAAATGGAAATTTTTTAATGTTTAATTTTTTGACTGCAAATGACTATTCCATGTAAATTATCACTTTTGGAACAAAAATAAGTGTATTTAGAGTTACATTAATGCCTGAAATTGGTCGAAATAGAAGCTTCTGAATAGGAGAAAAAGTCTATAATAATGGCAATTTTGGTCACATTGAGGCTTTAAAAAGAAGTTATTCAACATGAGGCACATTCCAAATGACATTTTGAATCAATTTTTCTACAGTCCAAAAAATCAATTTTCTGATGAAAAACAATGACCCGTGACCTGTCAAAATTTCTTCAGATGGTCAGAAATTGAATTTTTTTTAATGTTTAATTTTATGACTGCAAATGACAATTCCATGTAAATTATCACTTTTGGAATAAAAATAAGTGTGTTTAGAGTCACTTTAATGCCTGAAATTGGTCGAAATAGAAGCTTCTGAATAGGAGAAAAAGTCTGTAATAATGGCAATTTTGGTCACATTGAGGCTTTAAAAAGTAGTTATTCAACATGAGGCACATTCCAAATGACATTTTGAATCAATTTTTCTACAGTCCAAAAAATCAATTTTCTGATGAAAAACGATGACCCGTGACCTGTTGAAATTTCTCCAGATGGTCAGAAATGGAAATTTTTTAATGTTTAATTTTTTGACTGCAAATGACTATTCCGTGTAAATTATCACTTTTGGAACAAAAATAAGTGTGTTTAAGTCACTTTAATGCCTGAAATTGGTCGAAATAGAAGCTTCTGAATAGGAGAAAAAGTCTGTAATAATGGCAATTTTGGTCACATTGAGGCTTTAAAAAGAAGTTATTCAACATGAGGCACATTCCAAATGACATTTTGAATCAATTTTTCTACAGTCCAAAAAATCAGTTTTCTGATGAAAAACGATGACCCGTGACCTGCCGAAATTTCTCCAGATTGTCAGAAAAGGAAATTTTTTAATGTTTAATTTTTTTACTGCAAATGACTATTCCATGTAAATTATCACTTTTGGAACAAAAATAAGTGTATTTAGAGTTACTTTAATGCCTGAAATAGGTCGAAATGGAAGCTTCTGAATAGGAGAAAAAGTCTATAATAATGGCAATTTTGGTCACATTGAGGCTTTAAAAAGAAGTTATTCAACATGAGGCACATTCCAAATGACATTTTGAATCAATTTTTCTACAGTCCAAAAAATCAATTTTCCGATGAAAAACAATGACCCGTGACCTGTCGAAATTTCTCCAGATGGTCAGAAATGTAAATTTTTTAATGTTTAATTTTTTGACTGCAAATGACTATTCCATGTAAATTATCACTTTTGGAACAAAAATAAGTGTGTTTAGAGTCACTAATGCCTGAAATTGGTCAAAATAGAAGCTTCTGAATAGGAGAAAAAGTCTGTAATAATGGCAATTTTGGTCACATTGAGGCTTTAAAAAGAAGTTATTCAACATGAGGCACATTCCAAATGACATTTTGAATCAATTTTTCTACAGTCCAAAAAATCAGTTTTCTGATGAAAAACGATGACCCGTGACCTGCCGAAATTTCTCCAGATTGTCAGAAATGGAAATTTTTTAATGTTTAATTTTTTGACTGCAAATGACTATTCCATGTAAATTATCACTTTTGGAACAAAAATAAGTGTATTTAGAGTTACTTTAATGCCTGAAATAGGTCGAAATAGAAGCTTCTGAATAGGAGAAAAAGTCTATAATAATGGCAATTTTTCGTCACATTGAGGCTTTAAAAAGAAGTTATTCAACATGAGGCACATTCCAAATGACATTTTGAATCAATTTTTCTACAGTCCAAAAAATCAGTTTTCTGATGAAAAACGATGACCCGTGACCTGCCGAAATTTCTCCAGATTGTCAGAAATGGAAATTTTTTAATGTTTAATTTTTTGACTGCAAATGACTATTCCATGTAAATTATCACTTTTGGAACACAAATAAGTGTTTTTAGAGTTACTTTAATGCCTGAAATTGGTCGAAATAGAAGCTTCTGAATAGGAGAAAAAGTCTATAATAATGGCAATTTTGGTCACATTGAGGCTTTAAAAAGAAGTTATTCAACATGAGGCACATTCCAAATGACATTTTGAATCAATTTTTCTACAGTCCAAAAAATCAGTTTTCTGATGAAAAACGATGACCCGTGACCTGTCGAAATTTCTCCAGATTGTCAGAAATGGAAATTTTTTAATGTTTAATTTTTTGACTGCAAATGACTATTCCATGTAAATTATCACTTTTGGAACAAAAATAAGTGTATTTAGAGTTACATTAATGCCTGAAATTGGTCGAAATAGAAGCTTCTGAATAGGAGAAAAAGTCTATAATAATGGCAATTTTGGTCACATTGAGGCTTTAAAAAGAAGTTATTCAACATGAGGCACATTCCAAATGACATTTTGAATCAATTTTTCTACAGTCCAAAAAATCAATTTTCTGATGAAAAACAATGACCCGTGACCTGTCGAAATTTCTCCAGATGGTCAGAAATTGAAATTTTTTAATGTTTAATTTTTTGACTGCAAATGACTATTCCATGTAAATTATCACTTTTGGAACAAAAATAAGTGTGTTTAGAGTCACTAATGCCTGAAATTGGTCAAAATAGAAGCTTCTGAATAGGAGAATAAGTCTGTAATAATGGCAATTTTGGTCACATTGAGGCTTTAAAAAGAAGGTATTCAACATGAGGCACATTCCAAATGACATTTTGAATCAATTTTTCTACAGTCCAAAAAATCAATTTTCTGATGAAAAACGATGACCAGTGACCTGCCGAAATTTCTCCAGATTGTCAGAAATGGAAATTTTTTAATGTTTAATTTTTTGACTGCAAATGACTATTCCATGTAAATTATCACTTTTGGAACAAAAATAAGTGTATTTAGAGTTACTTTAATGCCTGAAATAGGTCGAAATAGAAGCTTCTGAATAGGAGAAAAAGTCTATAATAATGGCAATTTTGGTCACATTGAGGCTTTAAAAAGAAGTTATTCAACATGAGGCACATTCCAAATGACATTTTGAATCAATTTTTCTACAGTCCAAAAAATCAATTTTCTGATGAAAAACAATGACCCGTGACCTGTCGAAATTTCTCCAGATGGTCAGAAATGTAAATTTTTTAATGTTTAATTTTTTGACTGCAAATGACTATTCCATGTAAATTATCACTTTTGGAACAAAAATAAGTGTGTTTAGAGTCACTAATGCCTGAAATTGGTCAAAATAGAAGCTTCTGAATAGGAGAATAAGTCTGTAATAATGGCAATTTTGGTCACATTGAGGCTTTAAAAAGTAGTTATTCAACATGAGGCACATTCCAAATGACATTTTGAATCAATTTTTCTACAGTCCAAAAAATCAATTTTCTGATGAAAAACGATGACCCGTGACCTGTCAAAATTTCTTCAGATGGTCAGAAATTGAATTTTTTTTAATGTTTAATTTTATGACTGCAAATGACTATTCCATGTAAATGATCACTTTTGGAATATAAATAAGTGTGTTTAGAGTCACTTTAATGCCTGAAATTGGTCGAAATAGAAGCTTCTGAATAGGAGAAAAAGTCTGTAATAATGGCAATTTTGGTCACATTGAGGCTTTAAAAAGAAGTTATTCAACATGAGGCACATTCCAAATGACATTTTGAATCAATTTTTCTACCGTCCAAAAAATCAGTTTTCTGATGAAAAACGATGACCCATGACCTGTCGAAATTTCTCCAGATTGTCAGAAATGGAAATTTTTTAATGTTTAATTTTTTGACTGCAAATGACTATTCCATGTAAATTATCACTTTTGGAACAAAAATAAGTGTATTTAGATTTACATTAATGCCTGAAATTGGTCGAAATAGAAGCTTCTGAATAGGAGAAAAAGTCTATAATAATGGCAATTTTGGTCACATTGAGGCTTTAAAAAGAAGTTATTCAACATGAGGCACATTCCAAATGACATTTTGAATCAATTTTTCTACAGTCCAAAAAATCAGTTTTCTGATGAAAAACGATGACCCGTGACCTGTCGAAATTTCTCCAGATTGTCAGAAATGGAAATTTTTTAATGTTTAATTTTTTGACTGC
This sequence comes from Triturus cristatus, assembly GCF_964204655.1. Taxonomy (NCBI): domain Eukaryota; kingdom Metazoa; phylum Chordata; class Amphibia; order Caudata; family Salamandridae; genus Triturus; species Triturus cristatus. The sequence goes on from NW_028187593.1 coordinate 7,289, forward strand.
AAATGACTATTCCATGTAAATTATCACTTTTGGAACAAAAATAAGTGTATTTAGAGTTACATTAATGCCTGAAATTGGTCGAAATAGAAGCTTCTGAATAGGAGAAAAAGTCTATAATAATGGCAATTTTGGTCACATTGAGGCTTTAAAAAGAAGTTATTCAACATGAGGCACATTCCAAATGACATTTTGAATCAATTTTTCTACAGTCCAAAAAATCAATTTTCTGATGAAAAACAATGACCCGTGACCTGTCGAAATTTCTCCAGATGGTCAGAAATTGAAATTTTTTAATGTTTAATTTTTTGACTGCAAATGACTATTCCATGTAAATTATCACTTTTGGAACAAAAATAAGTGTGTTTAGAGTCACTAATGCCTGAAATTGGTCAAAATAGAAGCTTCTGAATAGGAGAATAAGTCTGTAATAATGGCAATTTTGGTCACATTGAGGCTTTAAAAAGAAGGTATTCAACATGAGGCACATTCCAAATGACATTTTGAATCAATTTTTCTACAGTCCAAAAAATCAATTTTCTGATGAAAAACGATGACCAGTGACCTGCCGAAATTTCTCCAGATTGTCAGAAATGGAAATTTTTTAATGTTTAATTTTTTGACTGCAAATGACTATTCCATGTAAATTATCACTTTTGGAACAAAAATAAGTGTATTTAGAGTTACTTTAATGCCTGAAATAGGTCGAAATAGAAGCTTCTGAATAGGAGAAAAAGTCTATAATAATGGCAATTTTGGTCACATTGAGGCTTTAAAAAGAAGTTATTCAACATGAGGCACATTCCAAATGACATTTTGAATCAATTTTTCTACAGTCCAAAAAATCAATTTTCTGATGAAAAACAATGACCCGTGACCTGTCGAAATTTCTCCAGATGGTCAGAAATGTAAATTTTTTAATGTTTAATTTTTTGACTGCAAATGACTATTCCATGTAAATTATCACTTTTGGAACAAAAATAAGTGTGTTTAGAGTCACTAATGCCTGAAATTGGTCAAAATAGAAGCTTCTGAATAGGAGAATAAGTCTGTAATAATGGCAATTTTGGTCACATTGAGGCTTTAAAAAGTAGTTATTCAACATGAGGCACATTCCAAATGACATTTTGAATCAATTTTTCTACAGTCCAAAAAATCAATTTTCTGATGAAAAACGATGACCCGTGACCTGTCAAAATTTCTTCAGATGGTCAGAAATTGAATTTTTTTTAATGTTTAATTTTATGACTGCAAATGACTATTCCATGTAAATGATCACTTTTGGAATATAAATAAGTGTGTTTAGAGTCACTTTAATGCCTGAAATTGGTCGAAATAGAAGCTTCTGAATAGGAGAAAAAGTCTGTAATAATGGCAATTTTGGTCACATTGAGGCTTTAAAAAGAAGTTATTCAACATGAGGCACATTCCAAATGACATTTTGAATCAATTTTTCTACCGTCCAAAAAATCAGTTTTCTGATGAAAAACGATGACCCATGACCTGTCGAAATTTCTCCAGATTGTCAGAAATGGAAATTTTTTAATGTTTAATTTTTTGACTGCAAATGACTATTCCATGTAAATTATCACTTTTGGAACAAAAATAAGTGTATTTAGATTTACATTAATGCCTGAAATTGGTCGAAATAGAAGCTTCTGAATAGGAGAAAAAGTCTATAATAATGGCAATTTTGGTCACATTGAGGCTTTAAAAAGAAGTTATTCAACATGAGGCACATTCCAAATGACATTTTGAATCAATTTTTCTACAGTCCAAAAAATCAATTTTCTGATGAAAAACGATGACCCGTGACCTGTCGAAATTTCTCCAGATGGTCAGAAATGGAAATTTTTTAATGTTTAATTTTTTGAGTGCAAATGACTATTCCGTGTAAATTATCACTTTTGGAACAAAAATAAGTGTGTTTAAGTCACTTTAATGCCTGAAATTGGTCGAAATAGAAGCTTCTGAATAGGAGAAAAAGTCTGTAATAATGGCAATTTTGGTCACATTGAGGCTTTAAAAAGAAGGTATTCAACATGAGGCACATTCCAAATGACATTTTGAATCAATTTTTCTACAGTCCAAAAAATCAATTTTCTGATGAAAAACGATGACCAGTGACGTGCCGAAATTTCTCCAGATTGTCAGAAATGGAAATTTTTTAGTGTTTAATTTTTTGACTGCAAATGACTATTCCATGTAAATTATCACTTTTGGAACAAAAATAAGTGTATTTAGAGTTACTTTAATGCCTGAAATAGGTCGAAATAGAAGCTTCTGAATAGGAGAAAAAGTCTATAATAATGGCAATTTTGGTCACATTGAGGCTTTAAAAAGAAGTTATTCAACATGAGGCACATTCCAAATGACATTTTGAATCAATTTTTCTACAGTCCAAAAAATCAATTTTCTGATGAAAAACAATGACCCGTGACCTGTCGAAATTTCTCCAGATGGTCAGAAATGTAAATTTTTTAATGTTTAATTTTTTGACTGCAAATGACTATTCCATGTAAATTATCACTTTTGGAACAAAAATAAGTGTGTTTAGAGTCACTAATGCCTGAAATTGGTCAAAATAGAAGCTTCTGAATAGGAGAATAAGTCTGTAATAATGGCAATTTTGGTCACATTGAGGCTTTAAAAAGTAGTTATTCAACATGAGGCACATTCCAAATGACATTTTGAATCAATTTTTCTACAGTCCAAAAAATCAATTTTCTGATGAAAAACGATGACCCGTGACCTGTCAAAATTTCTTCAGATGGTCAGAAATTGAATTTTTTTTAATGTTTAATTTTATGACTGCAAATGACTATTCCATGTAAATGATCACTTTTGGAATAAAAATAAGTGTGTTTAGAGTCACTTTAATGCCTGAAATTGGTCGAAATAGAAGCTTCTGAATAGGAGAAAAAGTCTGTAATAATGGCAATTTTGGTCACATTGAGGCTTTAAAAAGAAGTTATTCAACATGAGGCACATTCCAAATGACATTTTGAATCAATTTTTCTACCGTCCAAAAAATCAGTTTTCTGATGAAAAACGATGACCCATGACCTGTCGAAATTTCTCCAGATTGTCAGAAATGGAAATTTTTTAATGTTTAATTTTTTGACTGCAAATGACTATTCCATGTAAATTATCACTTTTGGAACAAAAATAAGTGTATTTAGATTTACATTAATGCCTGAAATTGGTCGAAATAGAAGCTTCTGAATAGGAGAAAAAGTCTATAATAATGGCAATTTTGGTCACATTGAGGCTTTAAAAAGAAGTTATTCAACATGAGGCACATTCCAAATGACATTTTGAATAAATTTTTCTACAGTCCAAAAAATCAATTTTCTGATGAAAAACGATGACCCGTGACCTGTCGAAATTTCTCCAGATGGTCAGAAATGGAAATTTTTTAATGTTTAATTTTTTGAGTGCAAATGACTATTCCGTGTAAATTATCACTTTTGGAACAAAAATAAGTGTGTTTAAGTCACTTTAATGCCTGAAATTGGTCGAAATAGAAGCTTCTGAATAGGAGAAAAAGTCTGTAATAATGGCAATTTTGGTCACATTGAGGCTTTAAAAAGAAGGTATTCAACATGAGGCACATTCCAAATGACATTTTGAATCAATTTTTCTACAGTCCAAAAAATCAATTTTCTGATGAAAAACGATGACCAGTGACGTGCCGAAATTTCTCCAGATTGTCAGAAATGGAAATTTTTTAGTGTTTAATTTTTTGACTGCAAATGACTATTCCATGTAAATTATCACTTTTGGAACAAAAATAAGTGTATTTAGAGTTACTTTAATGCCTGAAATAGGTCGAAATAGAAGCTTCTGAATAGGAGAAAAAGTCGATAATAATGGCAATTTTGGTCACATTGAGGCTTTAAAAAGAAGTTATTCAACATGAGGCACATTCCAAATGACATTTTGAATCAATTTTTCTACAGTCCAAAAAATCAATTTTCTGATGAAAAACAATGACCCGTGACCTGTCGAAATTTCTCCAGATGGTCAGAAATGTAAATTTTTTAATGTTTAATTTTTTGACTGCAAATGACTATTCCATGTAAATTATCACTTTTGGAACAAAAATAAGTGTGTTTAGAGTCACTAATGCCTGAAATTGGTCAAAATAGAAGCTTCTGAATAGGAGAAAAAGTCTGTAATAATGGCAATTTGATCACATTGAGGCTTTAAAAAGTAGTTATTCAACATGAGGCATATTCCAAATGACATTTTGAATCAATTTTTCTACAGTCCAAAAAATCTATTTTCTGATGAAAAACGATGACCCGTGACCTGTCGAAATTTCTCCAGATGGTCAGAAATGGAAATTTTTTAATGGTAAATTTTTTGACTGCAAATGACTATTCCGTGTAAATTATCACTTTTGGAACAAAAATAAGTGTGTTTAAGTCACTTTAATGCCTGAAATTGGTCGAAATAGAAGCTTCTGAATAGGAGAAAAAGTCTGTAATAATGGCAATTTTGGTCACATTGAGGCTTTAAAAAGTAGTTATTCAACATGAGGCACATTCCAAATGACATTTTGCATCAATTTTTCTACAGTCCAAAAAATCAATTTTCTGATGAAAAACGATGACCCGTGACCTGTCGAAATTTCTCCAGATTGTCAGAAATGGAAATTTTTTAATGTTTTATTTTTTGACTGCAAATGACTATTCCATGTAAATTATCACTTTTGGAACACAAATAAGTGTTTTTAGAGTTACTTTAATGCCTGAAATTGGTTGAAATAGAAGCTTCTGAATAGGAGAAAAAGTCTATAATAATGGCAATTTTGGTCACATTGAGGCTTTAAAAAGAAGTTATTCAACATGAGGCACATTCCAAATGACATTTTGAATCAATTTTTCTACCGTCCAAAAAATCAGTTTTCTGATGAAAAACGATGACCCGTGACCTGTCAAAATTTCTCCAGATTGTCAGAAATGGAAATTTTTTAATGTTTAATTTTTTGACTGCAAATGACTATTCCATGTAAATTATCACTTTTGGAACAAAAATAAGTGTATTTAGAGTTACATTAATGCCTGAAATTGGTCGAAATAGAAGCTTCTGAATAGTAGAAAAAGTCTATAATAATGGCAATTCTGGTCACATTGAGGCTTTAAAAAGAAGTTATTCAACATGAGGCACATTCCAAATGACATTTTGAATCAATTTTTCTACAGTCCAAAAAATAAATTTTCTGATGAAAAACAATGACCCGTGACCTGTCGAAATTTCTCCAGATGGTCAGAAATGTATATTTTTTAATGTTTAATTTTTTGACTGCAAATGACTATTCCATGTAAATTATCACTTTTGGAACAAAAATAAGTGTGTTTAGAGTCACTAATGCCTGAAATTGGTCAAAATAGAAGCTTCTGAATAGGAGAATAAGTCTGTAATAATGGCAATTTTGGTCACATTGAGGCTTTAAAAAGTAGTTATTCAACATGAGGCACATTCCAAATGACATTTTGAATAAATTTTTCTACATTCCAAAAAATCAATTTTCTGATGAAAAATGATGACCCGTGACCTGTCAAAATTTCTTCAGATGGTCAGAAATTGAATTTTTTTTGAATGTTTAATTTTATGACTGCAAATGACAATTCCATGTAAATTATCACTTTTGGAATAAAAATAAGTGTGTTTAGAGTCACTTTAATGCCTGAAATTGGTCGAAATAGAAGCTTCTGAATAGGAGAAAAAGTCTGTAATAATGGCAATTTTGGTCACATTGAGGCTTTAAAAAGTAGTTATTCAACATGAGGCACATTCCAAATGACATTTTGAATCAATTTTTCTACAGTCCAAAAAATCAATTTTCTGATGAAAAACGATGACCCGTGACCTGTCGGAATTTCTCCAGATGGTCAGAAATGGAAATTTTTTAATGTTTAATTTTTTGACTGCAAATGACTATTCCGTGTAAATTATCACTTTTGGAGCAAAAGTAAGTGTGTTTAAGTCACTTTAATGCCTGAAATTGGTCGAAATAGAAGCTTCTGAATAGGAGAAAAAGTCTGTAATAATGGCAATTTTGGTCACATTGAGGATTTAAAAAGAAGTTATTCAACATGAGGCACATTCCAAATGACATTTTGAATAAATTTTTCTACAGTCCAAAAAATCAGTTTTCTGATGAAAAACGATGACCCGTGACCTGTCGAAATTTCTCCAGATTGTCAGAAATGGAAATTTTTACTGTTTAATTTTTTGACTGCAAATGACTATTCCATGTAAATTATCACATTTGGAACAAAAATAAGTGTATTTAGAGTTACTTTAATGCCTGAAATTGGTCGAAATAGAAGCTTCTGAATAGGAGAAAAAGTCTATAATAATGGCAATTTTGGTCACATTGAGGCTTTAAAAAGAAGTTATTCAACATGAGGCACATTCCAAATGACATTTTGAATCAATTTTTCTACAGTCCAAAAAATCAATTTTCTGATGAAAAACAATGACCCGTGACCTGTCGAAATGTCTCCAGATGGTCAGAAATGTAAATTTTTTAATGTTTAATTTTTTGACTGCAAATGACTATTCCATGTAAATGATCACTTTTGGAACAAAAAGAAGTGTGTTTAGAGTCACTAATGCCTGAAATTGGTCAAAATAGAAGCTTCTGAATAGGAGAATAAGTCTGTCATAATGGCAATTTTGGTCACATTGAGGCTTTAAAAAGTAGTTATTCAACATGAGGCACATTCCAAATGACATTTTGAATCAATTTTTCTACAGTCCAAAAAATCAATTTTCTGATGAAAAACGATGACCCGTGACCTGTCAAAATTTCTTCAGATGGTCAGAAATTGATTTTTTTTAATGTTTAATTTTATGACTGCAAATGACAATTCCATGTAAATTATCACTTTTGGAATATAAATAAGTGTGTTTAGAGTCACTTTAATGCCTGAAATTGGTCGAAATAGAAGCTTCTGAATAGGAGAAAAAGTCTGTAATAATGGCAATTTTGGTCACATTGAGGCTTTAAAAAGAAGTTATTCAACATGAGGCACATTCCAAATGACATTTTGAATCAATTTTTCTACCGTCCAAAAAATCAGTTTTCTGATGAAAAACGATGACCCATGACCTGTCGAAATTTCTCCAGATTGTCAGAAATGGAAATTTTTTAATGTTTAATTTTTTGACTGCAAATGACTATTCCATGTAAATTATCACTTTTGGAACAAAAATAAGTGTATTTAGATTTACATTAATGCCTGAAATTGGTCGAAATAGAAGCTTCTGAATAGGAGAAAAAGTCTATAATAATGGCAATTTTGGTCACATTGAGGCTTTAAAAAGAAGTTATTCAACATGAGGCACATTCCAAATGACATTTTGAATCAATTTTTCTACAGTCCAAAAAATCAGTTTTCTGATGAAAAACGATGACCCGTGACCTGTCGAAATTTCTCCAGATTGTCAGAAATGGAAATTTTTTAATGTTTAATTTTTTGACTGCAAATGACTATTCCATGTAAATTATCACTTTTGGAACAAAAATAAGTGTATTTAGAGTTACATTAATGCCTGAAATTGGTCGAAATAGAAGCTTCTGAATAGGAGAAAAAGTCTATAATAATGGCAATTTTGGTCACATTGAGGCTTTAAAAAGAAGTTATTCAACATGAGGCACATTCCAAATGACATTTTGAATCAATTTTTCTACAGTCCAAAAAATCAATTTTCCGATGAAAAACAATGACCCGTGACCTGTCGAAATTTCTCCAGATGGTCAGAAATGTAAATTTTTTAATGTTTAATTTTTTGACTGCAAATGACTATTCCATGTAAATTATCACTTTTGGAACAAAAATAAGTGTGTTTAGAGTCACTAATGCCTGAAATTGGTCAAAATAGAAGCTTCTGAATAGGAGAAAAAGTCTGTAATAATGGCAATTTTGGTCACATTGAGGCTTTAAAAAGAAGTTATTCAACATGAGGCACATTCCAAATGACATTTTGAATCAATTTTTCTACAGTCCAAAAAATCAGTTTTCTGATGAAAAACGATGACCCGTGACCTGCCGAAATTTCTCCAGATTGTCAGAAATGGAAATTTTTTAATGTTTAATTTTTTGACTGCAAATGACTATTCCATGTAAATTATCACTTTTGGAACAAAAATAAGTGTATTTAGAGTTACTTTAATGCCTGAAATAGGTCGAAATAGAAGCTTCTGAATAGGAGAAAAAGTCTATAATAATGGCAATTTTTCGTCACATTGAGGCTTTAAAAAGAAGTTATTCAACATGAGGCACATTCCAAATGACATTTTGAATCAATTTTTCTACAGTCCAAAAAATCAGTTTTCTGATGAAAAACGATGACCCGTGACCTGCCGAAATTTCTCCAGATTGTCAGAAATGGAAATTTTTTAATGTTTAATTTTTTGACTGCAAATGACTATTCCATGTAAATTATCACTTTTGGAACACAAATAAGTGTTTTTAGAGTTACTTTAATGCCTGAAATTGGTCGAAATAGAAGCTTCTGAATAGGAGAAAAAGTCTATAATAATGGCAATTTTGGTCACATTGAGGCTTTAAAAAGAAGTTATTCAACATGAGGCACATTCCAAATGACATTTTGAATCAATTTTTCTACAGTCCAAAAAATCAGTTTTCTGATGAAAAACGATGACCCGTGACCTGTCGAAATTTCTCCAGATTGTCAGAAATGGAAATTTTTTAATGTTTAATTTTTTGACTGCAAATGACTATTCCATGTAAATTATCACTTTTGGAACAAAAATAAGTGTATTTAGAGTTACATTAATGCCTGAAATTGGTCGAAATAGAAGCTTCTGAATAGGAGAAAAAGTCTATAATAATGGCAATTTTGGTCACATTGAGGCTTTAAAAAGAAGTTATTCAACATGAGGCACATTCCAAATGACATTTTGAATCAATTTTTCTACAGTCCAAAAAATCAATTTTCTGATGAAAAACAATGACCCGTGACCTGTCGAAATTTCTCCAGATGGTCAGAAATTGAAATTTTTTAATGTTTAATTTTTTGACTGCAAATGACTATTCCATGTAAATTATCACTTTTGGAACAAAAATAAGTGTGTTTAGAGTCACTAATGCCTGAAATTGGTCAAAATAGAAGCTTCTGAATAGGAGAATAAGTCTGTAATAATGGCAATTTTGGTCACATTGAGGCTTTAAAAAGAAGGTATTCAACATGAGGCACATTCCAAATGACATTTTGAATCAATTTTTCTACAGTCCAAAAAATCAATTTTCTGATGAAAAACGATGACCAGTGACCTGCCGAAATTTCTCCAGATTGTCAGAAATGGAAATTTTTTAATGTTTAATTTTTTGACTGCAAATGACTATTCCATGTAAATTATCACTTTTGGAACAAAAATAAGTGTATTTAGAGTTACTTTAATGCCTGAAATAGGTCGAAATAGAAGCTTCTGAATAGGAGAAAAAGTCTATAATAATGGCAATTTTGGTCACATTGAGGCTTTAAAAAGAAGTTATTCAACATGAGGCACATTCCAAATGACATTTTGAATCAATTTTTCTACAGTCCAAAAAATCAATTTTCTGATGAAAAACAATGACCCGTGACCTGTCGAAATTTCTCCAGATGGTCAGAAATGTAAATTTTTTAATGTTTAATTTTTTGACTGCAAATGACTATTCCATGTAAATTATCACTTTTGGAACAAAAATAAGTGTGTTTAGAGTCACTAATGCCTGAAATTGGTCAAAATAGAAGCTTCTGAATAGGAGAATAAGTCTGTAATAATGGCAATTTTGGTCACATTGAGGCTTTAAAAAGTAGTTATTCAACATGAGGCACATTCCAAATGACATTTTGAATCAATTTTTCTACAGTCCAAAAAATCAATTTTCTGATGAAAAACGATGACCCGTGACCTGTCAAAATTTCTTCAGATGGTCAGAAATTGAATTTTTTTTAATGTTTAATTTTATGACTGCAAATGACTATTCCATGTAAATGATCACTTTTGGAATATAAATAAGTGTGTTTAGAGTCACTTTAATGCCTGAAATTGGTCGAAATAGAAGCTTCTGAATAGGAGAAAAAGTCTGTAATAATGGCAATTTTGGTCACATTGAGGCTTTAAAAAGAAGTTATTCAACATGAGGCACATTCCAAATGACATTTTGAATCAATTTTTCTACCGTCCAAAAAATCAGTTTTCTGATGAAAAACGATGACCCATGACCTGTCGAAATTTCTCCAGATTGTCAGAAATGGAAATTTTTTAATGTTTAATTTTTTGACTGCAAATGACTATTCCATGTAAATTATCACTTTTGGAACAAAAATAAGTGTATTTAGATTTACATTAATGCCTGAAATTGGTCGAAATAGAAGCTTCTGAATAGGAGAAAAAGTCTATAATAATGGCAATTTTGGTCACATTGAGGCTTTAAAAAGAAGTTATTCAACATGAGGCACATTCCAAATGACATTTTGAATCAATTTTTCTACAGTCCAAAAAATCAGTTTTCTGATGAAAAACGATGACCCGTGACCTGTCGAAATTTCTCCAGATTGTCAGAAATGGAAATTTTTTAATGTTTAATTTTTTGACTGCAAATGACTATTCCATGTAAATTATCACTTTTGGAACAAAAATAAGTGTATTTAGAGTTACATTAATGCCTGAAATTGGTCGAAATAGAAGCTTCTGAATAGGAGAAAAAGTCTATAATAATGGCAATTTTGGTCACATTGAGGCTTTAAAAAGAAGTTATTCAACATGAGGCACATTCCAAATGACATTTTGAATCAATTTTTCTACAGTCCAAAAAATCAATTTTCTGATGAAAAACAATGACCCGTGACCTGTCGAAATTTCTCCAGATGGTCAGAAATTGAAATTTTTTAATGTTTAATTTTTTGACTGCAAATGACTATTCCATGTAAATTATCACTTTTGGAACAAAAATAAGTGTGTTTAGAGTCACTAATGCCTGAAATTGGTCAAAATAGAAGCTTCTGAATAGGAGAATAAGTCTGTAATAATGGCAATTTTGGTCACATTGAGGCTTTAAAAAGAAGGTATTCAACATGAGGCACATTCCAAATGACATTTTGAATCAATTTTTCTACAGTCCAAAAAATCAATTTTCTGATGAAAAACGATGACCAGTGACCTGCCGAAATTTCTCCAGATTGTCAGAAATGGAAATTTTTTAATGTTTAATTTTTTGACTGCAAATGACTATTCCATGTAAATTATCACTTTTGGAACAAAAATAAGTGTATTTAGAGTTACTTTAATGCCTGAAATAGGTCGAAATAGAAGCTTCTGAATAGGAGAAAAAGTCTATAATAATGGCAATTTTGGTCACATTGAGGCTTTAAAAAGAAGTTATTCAACATGAGGCACATTCCAAATGACATTTTGAATCAATTTTTCTACAGTCCAAAAAATCAATTTTCTGATGAAAAACAATGACCCGTGACCTGTCGAAATTTCTCCAGATGGTCAGAAATGTAAATTTTTTAATGTTTAATTTTTTGACTGCAAATGACTATTCCATGTAAATTATCACTTTTGGAACAAAAATAAGTGTGTTTAGAGTCACTAATGCCTGAAATTGGTCAAAATAGAAGCTTCTGAATAGGAGAATAAGTCTGTAATAATGGCAATTTTGGTCACATTGAGGCTTTAAAAAGTAGTTATTCAACATGAGGCACATTCCAAATGACATTTTGAATCAATTTTTCTACAGTCCAAAAAATCAATTTTCTGATGAAAAACGATGACCCGTGACCTGTCAAAATTTCTTCAGATGGTCAGAAATTGAATTTTTTTTAATGTTTAATTTTATGACTGCAAATGACTATTCCATGTAAATGATCACTTTTGGAATATAAATAAGTGTGTTTAGAGTCACTTTAATGCCTGAAATTGGTCGAAATAGAAGCTTCTGAATAGGAGAAAAAGTCTGTAATAATGGCAATTTTGGTCACATTGAGGCTTTAAAAAGAAGTTATTCAACATGAGGCACATTCCAAATGACATTTTGAATCAATTTTTCTACCGTCCAAAAAATCAGTTTTCTGATGAAAAACGATGACCCATGACCTGTCGAAATTTCTCCAGATTGTCAGAAATGGAAATTTTTTAATGTTTAATTTTTTGACTGCAAATGACTATTCCATGTAAATTATCACTTTTGGAACAAAAATAAGTGTATTTAGATTTACATTAATGCCTGAAATTGGTCGAAATAGAAGCTTCTGAATAGGAGAAAAAGTCTATAATAATGGCAATTTTGGTCACATTGAGGCTTTAAAAAGAAGTTATTCAACATGAGGCACATTCCAAATGACATTTTGAATCAATTTTTCTACAGTCCAAAAAATCAATTTTCTGATGAAAAACGATGACCCGTGACCTGTCGAAATTTCTCCAGATGGTCAGAAATGGAAATTTTTTAATGTTTAATTTTTTGAGTGCAAATGACTATTCCGTGTAAATTATCACTTTTGGAACAAAAATAAGTGTGTTTAAGTCACTTTAATGCCTGAAATTGGTCGAAATAGAAGCTTCTGAATAGGAGAAAAAGTCTGTAATAATGGCAATTTTGGTCACATTGAGGCTTTAAAAAGAAGGTATTCAACATGAGGCACATTCCAAATGACATTTTGAATCAATTTTTCTACAGTCCAAAAAATCAATTTTCTGATGAAAAACGATGACCAGTGACGTGCCGAAATTTCTCCAGATTGTCAGAAATGGAAATTTTTTAGTGTTTAATTTTTTGACTGCAAATGACTATTCCATGTAAATTATCACTTTTGGAACAAAAATAAGTGTATTTAGAGTTACTTTAATGCCTGAAATAGGTCGAAATAGAAGCTTCTGAATAGGAGAAAAAGTCTATAATAATGGCAATTTTGGTCACATTGAGGCTTTAAAAAGAAGTTATTCAACATGAGGCACATTCCAAATGACATTTTGAATCAATTTTTCTACAGTCCAAAAAATCAATTTTCTGATGAAAAACAATGACCCGTGACCTGTCGAAATTTCTCCAGATGGTCAGAAATGTAAATTTTTTAATGTTTAATTTTTTGACTGCAAATGACTATTCCATGTAAATTATCACTTTTGGAACAAAAATAAGTGTGTTTAGAGTCACTAATGCCTGAAATTGGTCAAAATAGAAGCTTCTGAATAGGAGAATAAGTCTGTAATAATGGCAATTTTGGTCACATTGAGGCTTTAAAAAGTAGTTATTCAACATGAGGCACATTCCAAATGACATTTTGAATCAATTTTTCTACAGTCCAAAAAATCAATTTTCTGATGAAAAACGATGACCCGTGACCTGTCAAAATTTCTTCAGATGGTCAGAAATTGAATTTTTTTTAATGTTTAATTTTATGACTGCAAATGACTATTCCATGTAAATGATCACTTTTGGAATAAAAATAAGTGTGTTTAGAGTCACTTTAATGCCTGAAATTGGTCGAAATAGAAGCTTCTGAATAGGAGAAAAAGTCTGTAATAATGGCAATTTTGGTCACATTGAGGCTTTAAAAAGAAGTTATTCAACATGAGGCACATTCCAAATGACATTTTGAATCAATTTTTCTACCGTCCAAAAAATCAGTTTTCTGATGAAAAACGATGACCCATGACCTGTCGAAATTTCTCCAGATTGTCAGAAATGGAAATTTTTTAATGTTTAATTTTTTGACTGCAAATGACTATTCCATGTAAATTATCACTTTTGGAACAAAAATAAGTGTATTTAGATTTACATTAATGCCTGAAATTGGTCGAAATAGAAGCTTCTGAATAGGAGAAAAAGTCTATAATAATGGCAATTTTGGTCACATTGAGGCTTTAAAAAGAAGTTATTCAACATGAGGCACATTCCAAATGACATTTTGAATAAATTTTTCTACAGTCCAAAAAATCAATTTTCTGATGAAAAACGATGACCCGTGACCTGTCGAAATTTCTCCAGATGGTCAGAAATGGAAATTTTTTAATGTTTAATTTTTTGAGTGCAAATGACTATTCCGTGTAAATTATCACTTTTGGAACAAAAATAAGTGTGTTTAAGTCACTTTAATGCCTGAAATTGGTCGAAATAGAAGCTTCTGAATAGGAGAAAAAGTCTGTAATAATGGCAATTTTGGTCACATTGAGGCTTTAAAAAGAAGGTATTCAACATGAGGCACATTCCAAATGACATTTTGAATCAATTTTTCTACAGTCCAAAAAATCAATTTTCTGATGAAAAACGATGACCAGTGACGTGCCGAAATTTCTCCAGATTGTCAGAAATGGAAATTTTTTAGTGTTTAATTTTTTGACTGCAAATGACTATTCCATGTAAATTATCACTTTTGGAACAAAAATAAGTGTATTTAGAGTTACTTTAATGCCTGAAATAGGTCGAAATAGAAGCTTCTGAATAGGAGAAAAAGTCGATAATAATGGCAATTTTGGTCACATTGAGGCTTTAAAAAGAAGTTATTCAACATGAGGCACATTCCAAATGACATTTTGAATCAATTTTTCTACAGTCCAAAAAATCAATTTTCTGATGAAAAACAATGACCCGTGACCTGTCGAAATTTCTCCAGATGGTCAGAAATGTAAATTTTTTAATGTTTAATTTTTTGACTGCAAATGACTATTCCATGTAAATTATCACTTTTGGAACAAAAATAAGTGTGTTTAGAGTCACTAATGCCTGAAATTGGTCAAAATAGAAGCTTCTGAATAGGAGAAAAAGTCTGTAATAATGGCAATTTGATCACATTGAGGCTTTAAAAAGTAGTTATTCAACATGAGGCATATTCCAAATGACATTTTGAATCAATTTTTCTACAGTCCAAAAAATCTATTTTCTGATGAAAAACGATGACCCGTGACCTGTCGAAATTTCTCCAGATGGTCAGAAATGGAAATTTTTTAATGGTAAATTTTTTGACTGCAAATGACTATTCCGTGTAAATTATCACTTTTGGAACAAAAATAAGTGTGTTTAAGTCACTTTAATGCCTGAAATTGGTCGAAATAGAAGCTTCTGAATAGGAGAAAAAGTCTGTAATAATGGCAATTTTGGTCACATTGAGGCTTTAAAAAGTAGTTATTCAACATGAGGCACATTCCAAATGACATTTTGCATCAATTTTTCTACAGTCCAAAAAATCAATTTTCTGATGAAAAACGATGACCCGTGACCTGTCGAAATTTCTCCAGATTGTCAGAAATGGAAATTTTTTAATGTTTTATTTTTTGACTGCAAATGACTATTCCATGTAAATTATCACTTTTGGAACACAAATAAGTGTTTTTAGAGTTACTTTAATGCCTGAAATTGGTTGAAATAGAAGCTTCTGAATAGGAGAAAAAGTCTATAATAATGGCAATTTTGGTCACATTGAGGCTTTAAAAAGAAGTTATTCAACATGAGGCACATTCCAAATGACATTTTGAATCAATTTTTCTACCGTCCAAAAAATCAGTTTTCTGATGAAAAACGATGACCCGTGACCTGTCAAAATTTCTCCAGATTGTCAGAAATGGAAATTTTTTAATGTTTAATTTTTTGACTGCAAATGACTATTCCATGTAAATTATCACTTTTGGAACAAAAATAAGTGTATTTAGAGTTACATTAATGCCTGAAATTGGTCGAAATAGAAGCTTCTGAATAGTAGAAAAAGTCTATAATAATGGCAATTCTGGTCACATTGAGGCTTTAAAAAGAAGTTATTCAACATGAGGCACATTCCAAATGACATTTTGAATCAATTTTTCTACAGTCCAAAAAATAAATTTTCTGATGAAAAACAATGACCCGTGACCTGTCGAAATTTCTCCAGATGGTCAGAAATGTATATTTTTTAATGTTTAATTTTTTGACTGCAAATGACTATTCCATGTAAATTATCACTTTTGGAACAAAAATAAGTGTGTTTAGAGTCACTAATGCCTGAAATTGGTCAAAATAGAAGCTTCTGAATAGGAGAATAAGTCTGTAATAATGGCAATTTTGGTCACATTGAGGCTTTAAAAAGTAGTTATTCAACATGAGGCACATTCCAAATGACATTTTGAATAAATTTTTCTACATTCCAAAAAATCAATTTTCTGATGAAAAATGATGACCCGTGACCTGTCAAAATTTCTTCAGATGGTCAGAAATTGAATTTTTTTTGAATGTTTAATTTTATGACTGCAAATGACAATTCCATGTAAATTATCACTTTTGGAATAAAAATAAGTGTGTTTAGAGTCACTTTAATGCCTGAAATTGGTCGAAATAGAAGCTTCTGAATAGGAGAAAAAGTCTGTAATAATGGCAATTTTGGTCACATTGAGGCTTTAAAAAGTAGTTATTCAACATGAGGCACATTCCAAATGACATTTTGAATCAATTTTTCTACAGTCCAAAAAATCAATTTTCTGATGAAAAACGATGACCCGTGACCTGTCGGAATTTCTCCAGATGGTCAGAAATGGAAATTTTTTAATGTTTAATTTTTTGACTGCAAATGACTATTCCGTGTAAATTATCACTTTTGGAGCAAAAGTAAGTGTGTTTAAGTCACTTTAATGCCTGAAATTGGTCGAAATAGAAGCTTCTGAATAGGAGAAAAAGTCTGTAATAATGGCAATTTTGGTCACATTGAGGATTTAAAAAGAAGTTATTCAACATGAGGCACATTCCAAATGACATTTTGAATAAATTTTTCTACAGTCCAAAAAATCAGTTTTCTGATGAAAAACGATGACCCGTGACCTGTCGAAATTTCTCCAGATTGTCAGAAATGGAAATTTTTACTGTTTAATTTTTTGACTGCAAATGACTATTCCATGTAAATTATCACATTTGGAACAAAAATAAGTGTATTTAGAGTTACTTTAATGCCTGAAATTGGTCGAAATAGAAGCTTCTGAATAGGAGAAAAAGTCTATAATAATGGCAATTTTGGTCACATTGAGGCTTTAAAAAGAAGTTATTCAACATGAGGCACATTCCAAATGACATTTTGAATCAATTTTTCTACAGTCCAAAAAATCAATTTTCTGATGAAAAACAATGACCCGTGACCTGTCGAAATGTCTCCAGATGGTCAGAAATGTAAATTTTTTAATGTTTAATTTTTTGACTGCAAATGACTATTCCATGTAAATGATCACTTTTGGAACAAAAAGAAGTGTGTTTAGAGTCACTAATGCCTGAAATTGGTCAAAATAGAAGCTTCTGAATAGGAGAATAAGTCTGTCATAATGGCAATTTTGGTCACATTGAGGCTTTAAAAAGTAGTTATTCAACATGAGGCACATTCCAAATGACATTTTGAATCAATTTTTCTACAGTCCAAAAAATCAATTTTCTGATGAAAAACGATGACCCGTGACCTGTCAAAATTTCTTCAGATGGTCAGAAATTGATTTTTTTTAATGTTTAATTTTATGACTGCAAATGACAATTCCATGTAAATTATCACTTTTGGAATATAAATAAGTGTGTTTAGAGTCACTTTAATGCCTGAAATTGGTCGAAATAGAAGCTTCTGAATAGGAGAAAAAGTCTGTAATAATGGCAATTTTGGTCACATTGAGGCTTTAAAAAGAAGTTATTCAACATGAGGCACATTCCAAATGACATTTTGAATCAATTTTTCTACCGTCCAAAAAATCAGTTTTCTGATGAAAAACGATGACCCATGACCTGTCGAAATTTCTCCAGATTGTCAGAAATGGAAATTTTTTAATGTTTAATTTTTTGACTGCAAATGACTATTCCATGTAAATTATCACTTTTGGAACAAAAATAAGTGTATTTAGATTTACATTAATGCCTGAAATTGGTCGAAATAGAAGCTTCTGAATAGGAGAAAAAGTCTATAATAATGGCAATTTTGGTCACATTGAGGCTTTAAAAAGAAGTTATTCAACATGAGGCACATTCCAAATGACATTTTGAATCAATTTTTCTACAGTCCAAAAAATCAGTTTTCTGATGAAAAACGATGACCCGTGACCTGTCGAAATTTCTCCAGATTGTCAGAAATGGAAATTTTTTAATGTTTAATTTTTTGACTGCAAATGACTATTCCATGTAAATTATCACTTTTGGAACAAAAATAAGTGTATTTAGAGTTACATTAATGCCTGAAATTGGTCGAAATAGAAGCTTCTGAATAGGAGAAAAAGTCTATAATAATGGCAATTTTGGTCACATTGAGGCTTTAAAAAGAAGTTATTCAACATGAGGCACATTCCAAATGACATTTTGAATCAATTTTTCTACAGTCCAAAAAATCAATTTTCCGATGAAAAACAATGACCCGTGACCTGTCGAAATTTCTCCAGATGGTCAGAAATGTAAATTTTTTAATGTTTAATTTTTTGACTGCAAATGACTATTCCATGTAAATTATCACTTTTGGAACAAAAATAAGTGTGTTTAGAGTCACTAATGCCTGAAATTGGTCAAAATAGAAGCTTCTGAATAGGAGAAAAAGTCTGTAATAATGGCAATTTTGGTCACATTGAGGCTTTAAAAAGAAGTTATTCAACATGAGGCACATTCCAAATGACATTTTGAATCAATTTTTCTACAGTCCAAAAAATCAGTTTTCTGATGAAAAACGATGACCCGTGACCTGCCGAAATTTCTCCAGATTGTCAGAAATGGAAATTTTTTAATGTTTAATTTTTTGACTGCAAATGACTATTCCATGTAAATTATCACTTTTGGAACAAAAATAAGTGTATTTAGAGTTACTTTAATGCCTGAAATAGGTCGAAATAGAAGCTTCTGAATAGGAGAAAAAGTCTATAATAATGGCAATTTTTCGTCACATTGAGGCTTTAAAAAGAAGTTATTCAACATGAGGCACATTCCAAATGACATTTTGAATCAATTTTTCTACAGTCCAAAAAATCAGTTTTCTGATGAAAAACGATGACCCGTGACCTGCCGAAATTTCTCCAGATTGTCAGAAATGGAAATTTTTTAATGTTTAATTTTTTGACTGCAAATGACTATTCCATGTAAATTATCACTTTTGGAACACAAATAAGTGTTTTTAGAGTTACTTTAATGCCTGAAATTGGTCGAAATAGAAGCTTCTGAATAGGAGAAAAAGTCTATAATAATGGCAATTTTGGTCACATTGAGGCTTTAAAAAGAAGTTATTCAACATGAGGCACATTCCAAATGACATTTTGAATCAATTTTTCTACAGTCCAAAAAATCAGTTTTCTGATGAAAAACGATGACCCGTGACCTGTCGAAATTTCTCCAGATTGTCAGAAATGGAAATTTTTTAATGTTTAATTTTTTGACTGCAAATGACTATTCCATGTAAATTATCACTTTTGGAACAAAAATAAGTGTATTTAGAGTTACATTAATGCCTGAAATTGGTCGAAATAGAAGCTTCTGAATAGGAGAAAAAGTCTATAATAATGGCAATTTTGGTCACATTGAGGCTTTAAAAAGAAGTTATTCAACATGAGGCACATTCCAAATGACATTTTGAATCAATTTTTCTACAGTCCAAAAAATCAATTTTCTGATGAAAAACAATGACCCGTGACCTGTCGAAATTTCTCCAGATGGTCAGAAATTGAAATTTTTTAATGTTTAATTTTTTGACTGCAAATGACTATTCCATGTAAATTATCACTTTTGGAACAAAAATAAGTGTGTTTAGAGTCACTAATGCCTGAAATTGGTCAAAATAGAAGCTTCTGAATAGGAGAATAAGTCTGTAATAATGGCAATTTTGGTCACATTGAGGCTTTAAAAAGAAGGTATTCAACATGAGGCACATTCCAAATGACATTTTGAATCAATTTTTCTACAGTCCAAAAAATCAATTTTCTGATGAAAAACGATGACCAGTGACCTGCCGAAATTTCTCCAGATTGTCAGAAATGGAAATTTTTTAATGTTTAATTTTTTGACTGCAAATGACTATTCCATGTAAATTATCACTTTTGGAACAAAAATAAGTGTATTTAGAGTTACTTTAATGCCTGAAATAGGTCGAAATAGAAGCTTCTGAATAGGAGAAAAAGTCTATAATAATGGCAATTTTGGTCACATTGAGGCTTTAAAAAGAAGTTATTCAACATGAGGCACATTCCAAATGACATTTTGAATCAATTTTTCTACAGTCCAAAAAATCAATTTTCTGATGAAAAACAATGACCCGTGACCTGTCGAAATTTCTCCAGATGGTCAGAAATGTAAATTTTTTAATGTTTAATTTTTTGACTGCAAATGACTATTCCATGTAAATTATCACTTTTGGAACAAAAATAAGTGTGTTTAGAGTCACTAATGCCTGAAATTGGTCAAAATAGAAGCTTCTGAATAGGAGAATAAGTCTGTAATAATGGCAATTTTGGTCACATTGAGGCTTTAAAAAGTAGTTATTCAACATGAGGCACATTCCAAATGACATTTTGAATCAATTTTTCTACAGTCCAAAAAATCAATTTTCTGATGAAAAACGATGACCCGTGACCTGTCAAAATTTCTTCAGATGGTCAGAAATTGAATTTTTTTTAATGTTTAATTTTATGACTGCAAATGACTATTCCATGTAAATGATCACTTTTGGAATATAAATAAGTGTGTTTAGAGTCACTTTAATGCCTGAAATTGGTCGAAATAGAAGCTTCTGAATAGGAGAAAAAGTCTGTAATAATGGCAATTTTGGTCACATTGAGGCTTTAAAAAGAAGTTATTCAACATGAGGCACATTCCAAATGACATTTTGAATCAATTTTTCTACCGTCCAAAAAATCAGTTTTCTGATGAAAAACGATGACCCATGACCTGTCGAAATTTCTCCAGATTGTCAGAAATGGAAATTTTTTAATGTTTAATTTTTTGACTGCAAATGACTATTCCATGTAAATTATCACTTTTGGAACAAAAATAAGTGTATTTAGATTTACATTAATGCCTGAAATTGGTCGAAATAGAAGCTTCTGAATAGGAGAAAAAGTCTATAATAATGGCAATTTTGGTCACATTGAGGCTTTAAAAAGAAGTTATTCAACATGAGGCACATTCCAAATGACATTTTGAATCAATTTTTCTACAGTCCAAAAAATCAGTTTTCTGATGAAAAACGATGACCCGTGACCTGTCGAAATTTCTCCAGATTGTCAGAAATGGAAATTTTTTAATGTTTAATTTTTTGACTGCAAATGACTATTCCATGTAAATTATCACTTTTGGAACAAAAATAAGTGTATTTAGAGTTACATTAATGCCTGAAATTGGTCGAAATAGAAGCTTCTGAATAGGAGAAAAAGTCTATAATAATGGCAATTTTGGTCACATTGAGGCTTTAAAAAGAAGTTATTCAACATGAGGCACATTCCAAATGACATTTTGAATCAATTTTTCTACAGTCCAAAAAATCAATTTTCTGATGAAAAACAATGACCCGTGACCTGTCGAAATTTCTCCAGATGGTCAGAAATTGAAATTTTTTAATGTTTAATTTTTTGACTGCAAATGACTATTCCATGTAAATTATCACTTTTGGAACAAAAATAAGTGTGTTTAGAGTCACTAATGCCTGAAATTGGTCAAAATAGAAGCTTCTGAATAGGAGAATAAGTCTGTAATAATGGCAATTTTGGTCACATTGAGGCTTTAAAAAGAAGGTATTCAACATGAGGCACATTCCAAATGACATTTTGAATCAATTTTTCTACAGTCCAAAAAATCAATTTTCTGATGAAAAACGATGACCAGTGACCTGCCGAAATTTCTCCAGATTGTCAGAAATGGAAATTTTTTAATGTTTAATTTTTTGACTGCAAATGACTATTCCATGTAAATTATCACTTTTGGAACAAAAATAAGTGTATTTAGAGTTACTTTAATGCCTGAAATAGGTCGAAATAGAAGCTTCTGAATAGGAGAAAAAGTCTATAATAATGGCAATTTTGGTCACATTGAGGCTTTAAAAAGAAGTTATTCAACATGAGGCACATTCCAAATGACATTTTGAATCAATTTTTCTACAGTCCAAAAAATCAATTTTCTGATGAAAAACAATGACCCGTGACCTGTCGAAATTTCTCCAGATGGTCAGAAATGTAAATTTTTTAATGTTTAATTTTTTGACTGCAAATGACTATTCCATGTAAATTATCACTTTTGGAACAAAAATAAGTGTGTTTAGAGTCACTAATGCCTGAAATTGGTCAAAATAGAAGCTTCTGAATAGGAGAATAAGTCTGTAATAATGGCAATTTTGGTCACATTGAGGCTTTAAAAAGTAGTTATTCAACATGAGGCACATTCCAAATGACATTTTGAATCAATTTTTCTACAGTCCAAAAAATCAATTTTCTGATGAAAAACGATGACCCGTGACCTGTCAAAATTTCTTCAGATGGTCAGAAATTGAATTTTTTTTAATGTTTAATTTTATGACTGCAAATGACTATTCCATGTAAATGATCACTTTTGGAATATAAATAAGTGTGTTTAGAGTCACTTTAATGCCTGAAATTGGTCGAAATAGAAGCTTCTGAATAGGAGAAAAAGTCTGTAATAATGGCAATTTTGGTCACATTGAGGCTTTAAAAAGAAGTTATTCAACATGAGGCACATTCCAAATGACATTTTGAATCAATTTTTCTACCGTCCAAAAAATCAGTTTTCTGATGAAAAACGATGACCCATGACCTGTCGAAATTTCTCCAGATTGTCAGAAATGGAAATTTTTTAATGTTTAATTTTTTGACTGCAAATGACTATTCCATGTAAATTATCACTTTTGGAACAAAAATAAGTGTATTTAGATTTACATTAATGCCTGAAATTGGTCGAAATAGAAGCTTCTGAATAGGAGAAAAAGTCTATAATAATGGCAATTTTGGTCACATTGAGGCTTTAAAAAGAAGTTATTCAACATGAGGCACATTCCAAATGACATTTTGAATCAATTTTTCTACAGTCCAAAAAATCAATTTTCTGATGAAAAACGATGACCCGTGACCTGTCGAAATTTCTCCAGATGGTCAGAAATGGAAATTTTTTAATGTTTAATTTTTTGACTGCAAATGACTATTCCGTGTAAATTATCACATTTGGAACAAAAATAAGTGTGTTTAAGTCACTTTAATGCCTGAAATTGGTCGAAATAGAAGCTTCTGAATAGGAGAAAAAGTCTGTAATAATGGCAATTTTGGTCACATTGAGGCTTTAAAAAGTAGTTATTCAACATGAGGCACATTCCAAATGACATTTTGAATCAATTTTTCTACAGTCCAAAAAATCAATTTTCTGATGAAAAACGATGACCCGTGACCTGTCGAAATTTCTCCAGATTGTCAGAAATGGAAATTTTTTAATGTTTAATTTTTTGACTGCAAATGACTATTCCATGTAAATTATCACTTTTGGAATAAAAATAAGTGTGTTTAGAGTCACTTTAATGCCTGAAATTGGTCGAAATAGAAGCTTCTGAATAGGAGAAAAAGTCTATAATAATGGCAATTTTGGTCACATTGAGGCTTTAAAAAGAAGTTATTCAACATGAGGCACATTCCAAATGACATTTTGAATCAATTTTTCTACAGTCCAAAAAATCAATTTTCTGATGAAAAACGATGACCCGTGACCTGTCGAAATTTCTCCAGATGGTCAGAAATTGAATTTTTTTTAATGTTTAATTTTATGACTGCAAATGACTATTCCATGTAAATGATCACTTTTGGAATATAAATAAGTGTGTTTAGAGTCACTTTAATGCCTGAAATTGGTCGAAATAGAAGCTTCTGAATAGGAGAAAAAGTCTGTAATAATGGCAATTTTGGTCACATTGAGGCTTTAAAAAGTAGTTATTCAACATGAGGCACATTCCAAATGACATTTTGCATCAATTTTTCTACAGTCCAAAAAATCAATTTTCTGATGAAAAACGATGACCCGTGACCTGTCGAAATTTCTCCAGATTGTCAGAAATGGAAATTTTTTAATGTTTAATTTTTTGACTGCAAATGACTATTCCATGTAAATTATCACTTTTGGAACAAAAATAAGTGTATTTAGAGTTACATTAATGCCTGAAATTGGTCGAAATAGAAGCTTCTGAATAGGAGAAAAAGTCGATAATAATGGCAATTTTGGTCACATTGAGGCTTTAAAAAGAAGTTATTCAACATGAGGCACATTCCAAATGACATTTTGAATCAATTTTTCTACAGTCCAAAAAATCAATTTTCTGATGAAAAACAATGACCCGTGACCTGTCGAAATTTCTCCAGATGGTCAGAAATGTAAATTTTTTAATGTTTAATTTTTTGACTGCAAATGACTATTCCATGTAAATTATCACTTTTGGAACAAAAATAAGTGTGTTTAGAGTCACTAATGCCTGAAATTGGTCAAAATAGAAGCTTCTGAATAGGAGAAAAAGTCTGTAATAATGGCAATTTGATCACATTGAGGCTTTAAAAAGTAGTTATTCAACATGAGGCATATTCCAAATGACATTTTGAATCAATTTTTCTACAGTCCAAAAAATCTATTTTCTGATGAAAAACGATGACCCGTGACCTGTCGAAATTTCTCCAGATGGTCAGAAATGGAAATTTTTTAATGGTAAATTTTTTGACTGCAAATGACTATTCCGTGTAAATTATCACTTTTGGAACAAAAATAAGTGTGTTTAAGTCACTTTAATGCCTGAAATTGGTCGAAATAGAAGCTTCTGAATAGGAGAAAAAGTCTGTAATAATGGCAATTTTGGTCACATTGAGGCTTTAAAAAGTAGTTATTCAACATGAGGCACATTCCAAATGACATTTTGCATCAATTTTTCTACAGTCCAAAAAATCAATTTTCTGATGAAAAACGATGACCCGTGACCTGTCGAAATTTCTCCAGATTGTCAGAAATGGAAATTTTTTAATGTTTTATTTTTTGACTGCAAATGACTATTCCATGTAAATTATCACTTTTGGAACACAAATAAGTGTTTTTAGAGTTACTTTAATGCCTGAAATTGGTTGAAATAGAAGCTTCTGAATAGGAGAAAAAGTCTATAATAATGGCAATTTTGGTCACATTGAGGCTTTAAAAAGAAGTTATTCAACATGAGGCACATTCCAAATGACATTTTGAATCAATTTTTCTACCGTCCAAAAAATCAGTTTTCTGATGAAAAACGATGACCCGTGACCTGTCAAAATTTCTCCAGATTGTCAGAAATGGAAATTTTTTAATGTTTAATTTTTTGACTGCAAATGACTATTCCATGTAAATTATCACTTTTGGAACAAAAATAAGTGTATTTAGAGTTACATTAATGCCTGAAATTGGTCGAAATAGAAGCTTCTGAATAGTAGAAAAAGTCTATAATAATGGCAATTCTGGTCACATTGAGGCTTTAAAAAGAAGTTATTCAACATGAGGCACATTCCAAATGACATTTTGAATCAATTTTTCTACAGTCCAAAAAATAAATTTTCTGATGAAAAACAATGACCCGTGACCTGTCGAAATTTCTCCAGATGGTCAGAAATGTATATTTTTTAATGTTTAATTTTTTGACTGCAAATGACTATTCCATGTAAATTATCACTTTTGGAACAAAAATAAGTGTGTTTAGAGTCACTAATGCCTGAAATTGGTCAAAATAGAAGCTTCTGAATAGGAGAATAAGTCTGTAATAATGGCAATTTTGGTCACATTGAGGCTTTAAAAAGTAGTTATTCAACATGAGGCACATTCCAAATGACATTTTGAATAAATTTTTCTACATTCCAAAAAATCAATTTTCTGATGAAAAATGATGACCCGTGACCTGTCAAAATTTCTTCAGATGGTCAGAAATTGAATTTTTTTTGAATGTTTAATTTTATGACTGCAAATGACAATTCCATGTAAATTATCACTTTTGGAATAAAAATAAGTGTGTTTAGAGTCACTTTAATGCCTGAAATTGGTCGAAATAGAAGCTTCTGAATAGGAGAAAAAGTCTGTAATAATGGCAATTTTGGTCACATTGAGGCTTTAAAAAGTAGTTATTCAACATGAGGCACATTCCAAATGACATTTTGAATCAATTTTTCTACAGTCCAAAAAATCAATTTTCTGATGAAAAACGATGACCCGTGACCTGTCGGAATTTCTCCAGATGGTCAGAAATGGAAATTTTTTAATGTTTAATTTTTTGACTGCAAATGACTATTCCGTGTAAATTATCACTTTTGGAGCAAAAGTAAGTGTGTTTAAGTCACTTTAATGCCTGAAATTGGTCGAAATAGAAGCTTCTGAATAGGAGAAAAAGTCTGTAATAATGGCAATTTTGGTCACATTGAGGATTTAAAAAGAAGTTATTCAACATGAGGCACATTCCAAATGACATTTTGAATAAATTTTTCTACAGTCCAAAAAATCAGTTTTCTGATGAAAAACGATGACCCGTGACCTGTCGAAATTTCTCCAGATTGTCAGAAATGGAAATTTTTACTGTTTAATTTTTTGACTGCAAATGACTATTCCATGTAAATTATCACATTTGGAACAAAAATAAGTGTATTTAGAGTTACTTTAATGCCTGAAATTGGTCGAAATAGAAGCTTCTGAATAGGAGAAAAAGTCTATAATAATGGCAATTTTGGTCACATTGAGGCTTTAAAAAGAAGTTATTCAACATGAGGCACATTCCAAATGACATTTTGAATCAATTTTTCTACAGTCCAAAAAATCAATTTTCTGATGAAAAACAATGACCCGTGACCTGTCGAAATGTCTCCAGATGGTCAGAAATGTAAATTTTTTAATGTTTAATTTTTTGACTGCAAATGACTATTCCATGTAAATGATCACTTTTGGAACAAAAAGAAGTGTGTTTAGAGTCACTAATGCCTGAAATTGGTCAAAATAGAAGCTTCTGAATAGGAGAATAAGTCTGTCATAATGGCAATTTTGGTCACATTGAGGCTTTAAAAAGTAGTTATTCAACATGAGGCACATTCCAAATGACATTTTGAATCAATTTTTCTACAGTCCAAAAAATCAATTTTCTGATGAAAAACGATGACCCGTGACCTGTCAAAATTTCTTCAGATGGTCAGAAATTGATTTTTTTTAATGTTTAATTTTATGACTGCAAATGACAATTCCATGTAAATTATCACTTTTGGAATATAAATAAGTGTGTTTAGAGTCACTTTAATGCCTGAAATTGGTCGAAATAGAAGCTTCTGAATAGGAGAAAAAGTCTGTAATAATGGCAATTTTGGTCACATTGAGGCTTTAAAAAGAAGTTATTCAACATGAGGCACATTCCAAATGACATTTTGAATCAATTTTTCTACCGTCCAAAAAATCAGTTTTCTGATGAAAAACGATGACCCATGACCTGTCGAAATTTCTCCAGATTGTCAGAAATGGAAATTTTTTAATGTTTAATTTTTTGACTGCAAATGACTATTCCATGTAAATTATCACTTTTGGAACAAAAATAAGTGTATTTAGATTTACATTAATGCCTGAAATTGGTCGAAATAGAAGCTTCTGAATAGGAGAAAAAGTCTATAATAATGGCAATTTTGGTCACATTGAGGCTTTAAAAAGAAGTTATTCAACATGAGGCACATTCCAAATGACATTTTGAATCAATTTTTCTACAGTCCAAAAAATCAGTTTTCTGATGAAAAACGATGACCCGTGACCTGTCGAAATTTCTCCAGATTGTCAGAAATGGAAATTTTTTAATGTTTAATTTTTTGACTGCAAATGACTATTCCATGTAAATTATCACTTTTGGAACAAAAATAAGTGTATTTAGAGTTACATTAATGCCTGAAATTGGTCGAAATAGAAGCTTCTGAATAGGAGAAAAAGTCTATAATAATGGCAATTTTGGTCACATTGAGGCTTTAAAAAGAAGTTATTCAACATGAGGCACATTCCAAATGACATTTTGAATCAATTTTTCTACAGTCCAAAAAATCAATTTTCCGATGAAAAACAATGACCCGTGACCTGTCGAAATTTCTCCAGATGGTCAGAAATGTAAATTTTTTAATGTTTAATTTTTTGACTGCAAATGACTATTCCATGTAAATTATCACTTTTGGAACAAAAATAAGTGTGTTTAGAGTCACTAATGCCTGAAATTGGTCAAAATAGAAGCTTCTGAATAGGAGAAAAAGTCTGTAATAATGGCAATTTTGGTCACATTGAGGCTTTAAAAAGAAGTTATTCAACATGAGGCACATTCCAAATGACATTTTGAATCAATTTTTCTACAGTCCAAAAAATCAGTTTTCTGATGAAAAACGATGACCCGTGACCTGCCGAAATTTCTCCAGATTGTCAGAAATGGAAATTTTTTAATGTTTAATTTTTTGACTGCAAATGACTATTCCATGTAAATTATCACTTTTGGAACAAAAATAAGTGTATTTAGAGTTACTTTAATGCCTGAAATAGGTCGAAATAGAAGCTTCTGAATAGGAGAAAAAGTCTATAATAATGGCAATTTTTCGTCACATTGAGGCTTTAAAAAGAAGTTATTCAACATGAGGCACATTCCAAATGACATTTTGAATCAATTTTTCTACAGTCCAAAAAATCAGTTTTCTGATGAAAAACGATGACCCGTGACCTGCCGAAATTTCTCCAGATTGTCAGAAATGGAAATTTTTTAATGTTTAATTTTTTGACTGCAAATGACTATTCCATGTAAATTATCACTTTTGGAACACAAATAAGTGTTTTTAGAGTTACTTTAATGCCTGAAATTGGTCGAAATAGAAGCTTCTGAATAGGAGAAAAAGTCTATAATAATGGCAATTTTGGTCACATTGAGGCTTTAAAAAGAAGTTATTCAACATGAGGCACATTCCAAATGACATTTTGAATCAATTTTTCTACAGTCCAAAAAATCAGTTTTCTGATGAAAAACGATGACCCGTGACCTGTCGAAATTTCTCCAGATTGTCAGAAATGGAAATTTTTTAATGTTTAATTTTTTGACTGCAAATGACTATTCCATGTAAATTATCACTTTTGGAACAAAAATAAGTGTATTTAGAGTTACATTAATGCCTGAAATTGGTCGAAATAGAAGCTTCTGAATAGGAGAAAAAGTCTATAATAATGGCAATTTTGGTCACATTGAGGCTTTAAAAAGAAGTTATTCAACATGAGGCACATTCCAAATGACATTTTGAATCAATTTTTCTACAGTCCAAAAAATCAATTTTCTGATGAAAAACAATGACCCGTGACCTGTCGAAATTTCTCCAGATGGTCAGAAATTGAAATTTTTTAATGTTTAATTTTTTGACTGCAAATGACTATTCCATGTAAATTATCACTTTTGGAACAAAAATAAGTGTGTTTAGAGTCACTAATGCCTGAAATTGGTCAAAATAGAAGCTTCTGAATAGGAGAATAAGTCTGTAATAATGGCAATTTTGGTCACATTGAGGCTTTAAAAAGAAGGTATTCAACATGAGGCACATTCCAAATGACATTTTGAATCAATTTTTCTACAGTCCAAAAAATCAATTTTCTGATGAAAAACGATGACCAGTGACCTGCCGAAATTTCTCCAGATTGTCAGAAATGGAAATTTTTTAATGTTTAATTTTTTGACTGCAAATGACTATTCCATGTAAATTATCACTTTTGGAACAAAAATAAGTGTATTTAGAGTTACTTTAATGCCTGAAATAGGTCGAAATAGAAGCTTCTGAATAGGAGAAAAAGTCTATAATAATGGCAATTTTGGTCACATTGAGGCTTTAAAAAGAAGTTATTCAACATGAGGCACATTCCAAATGACATTTTGAATCAATTTTTCTACAGTCCAAAAAATCAATTTTCTGATGAAAAACAATGACCCGTGACCTGTCGAAATTTCTCCAGATGGTCAGAAATGTAAATTTTTTAATGTTTAATTTTTTGACTGCAAATGACTATTCCATGTAAATTATCACTTTTGGAACAAAAATAAGTGTGTTTAGAGTCACTAATGCCTGAAATTGGTCAAAATAGAAGCTTCTGAATAGGAGAATAAGTCTGTAATAATGGCAATTTTGGTCACATTGAGGCTTTAAAAAGTAGTTATTCAACATGAGGCACATTCCAAATGACATTTTGAATCAATTTTTCTACAGTCCAAAAAATCAATTTTCTGATGAAAAACGATGACCCGTGACCTGTCAAAATTTCTTCAGATGGTCAGAAATTGAATTTTTTTTAATGTTTAATTTTATGACTGCAAATGACTATTCCATGTAAATGATCACTTTTGGAATATAAATAAGTGTGTTTAGAGTCACTTTAATGCCTGAAATTGGTCGAAATAGAAGCTTCTGAATAGGAGAAAAAGTCTGTAATAATGGCAATTTTGGTCACATTGAGGCTTTAAAAAGAAGTTATTCAACATGAGGCACATTCCAAATGACATTTTGAATCAATTTTTCTACCGTCCAAAAAATCAGTTTTCTGATGAAAAACGATGACCCATGACCTGTCGAAATTTCTCCAGATTGTCAGAAATGGAAATTTTTTAATGTTTAATTTTTTGACTGCAAATGACTATTCCATGTAAATTATCACTTTTGGAACAAAAATAAGTGTATTTAGATTTACATTAATGCCTGAAATTGGTCGAAATAGAAGCTTCTGAATAGGAGAAAAAGTCTATAATAATGGCAATTTTGGTCACATTGAGGCTTTAAAAAGAAGTTATTCAACATGAGGCACATTCCAAATGACATTTTGAATCAATTTTTCTACAGTCCAAAAAATCAGTTTTCTGATGAAAAACGATGACCCGTGACCTGTCGAAATTTCTCCAGATTGTCAGAAATGGAAATTTTTTAATGTTTAATTTTTTGACTGCAAATGACTATTCCATGTAAATTATCACTTTTGGAACAAAAATAAGTGTATTTAGAGTTACATTAATGCCTGAAATTGGTCGAAATAGAAGCTTCTGAATAGGAGAAAAAGTCTATAATAATGGCAATTTTGGTCACATTGAGGCTTTAAAAAGAAGTTATTCAACATGAGGCACATTCCAAATGACATTTTGAATCAATTTTTCTACAGTCCAAAAAATCAATTTTCTGATGAAAAACAATGACCCGTGACCTGTCGAAATTTCTCCAGATGGTCAGAAATTGAAATTTTTTAATGTTTAATTTTTTGACTGCAAATGACTATTCCATGTAAATTATCACTTTTGGAACAAAAATAAGTGTGTTTAGAGTCACTAATGCCTGAAATTGGTCAAAATAGAAGCTTCTGAATAGGAGAATAAGTCTGTAATAATGGCAATTTTGGTCACATTGAGGCTTTAAAAAGAAGGTATTCAACATGAGGCACATTCCAAATGACATTTTGAATCAATTTTTCTACAGTCCAAAAAATCAATTTTCTGATGAAAAACGATGACCAGTGACCTGCCGAAATTTCTCCAGATTGTCAGAAATGGAAATTTTTTAATGTTTAATTTTTTGACTGCAAATGACTATTCCATGTAAATTATCACTTTTGGAACAAAAATAAGTGTATTTAGAGTTACTTTAATGCCTGAAATAGGTCGAAATAGAAGCTTCTGAATAGGAGAAAAAGTCTATAATAATGGCAATTTTGGTCACATTGAGGCTTTAAAAAGAAGTTATTCAACATGAGGCACATTCCAAATGACATTTTGAATCAATTTTTCTACAGTCCAAAAAATCAATTTTCTGATGAAAAACAATGACCCGTGACCTGTCGAAATTTCTCCAGATGGTCAGAAATGTAAATTTTTTAATGTTTAATTTTTTGACTGCAAATGACTATTCCATGTAAATTATCACTTTTGGAACAAAAATAAGTGTGTTTAGAGTCACTAATGCCTGAAATTGGTCAAAATAGAAGCTTCTGAATAGGAGAATAAGTCTGTAATAATGGCAATTTTGGTCACATTGAGGCTTTAAAAAGTAGTTATTCAACATGAGGCACATTCCAAATGACATTTTGAATCAATTTTTCTACAGTCCAAAAAATCAATTTTCTGATGAAAAACGATGACCCGTGACCTGTCAAAATTTCTTCAGATGGTCAGAAATTGAATTTTTTTTAATGTTTAATTTTATGACTGCAAATGACTATTCCATGTAAATGATCACTTTTGGAATATAAATAAGTGTGTTTAGAGTCACTTTAATGCCTGAAATTGGTCGAAATAGAAGCTTCTGAATAGGAGAAAAAGTCTGTAATAATGGCAATTTTGGTCACATTGAGGCTTTAAAAAGAAGTTATTCAACATGAGGCACATTCCAAATGACATTTTGAATCAATTTTTCTACCGTCCAAAAAATCAGTTTTCTGATGAAAAACGATGACCCATGACCTGTCGAAATTTCTCCAGATTGTCAGAAATGGAAATTTTTTAATGTTTAATTTTTTGACTGCAAATGACTATTCCATGTAAATTATCACTTTTGGAACAAAAATAAGTGTATTTAGATTTACATTAATGCCTGAAATTGGTCGAAATAGAAGCTTCTGAATAGGAGAAAAAGTCTATAATAATGGCAATTTTGGTCACATTGAGGCTTTAAAAAGAAGTTATTCAACATGAGGCACATTCCAAATGACATTTTGAATCAATTTTTCTACAGTCCAAAAAATCAATTTTCTGATGAAAAACGATGACCCGTGACCTGTCGAAATTTCTCCAGATGGTCAGAAATGGAAATTTTTTAATGTTTAATTTTTTGACTGCAAATGACTATTCCGTGTAAATTATCACATTTGGAACAAAAATAAGTGTGTTTAAGTCACTTTAATGCCTGAAATTGGTCGAAATAGAAGCTTCTGAATAGGAGAAAAAGTCTGTAATAATGGCAATTTTGGTCACATTGAGGCTTTAAAAAGTAGTTATTCAACATGAGGCACATTCCAAATGACATTTTGAATCAATTTTTCTACAGTCCAAAAAATCAATTTTCTGATGAAAAACGATGACCCGTGACCTGTCGAAATTTCTCCAGATTGTCAGAAATGGAAATTTTTTAATGTTTAATTTTTTGACTGCAAATGACTATTCCATGTAAATTATCACTTTTGGAATAAAAATAAGTGTGTTTAGAGTCACTTTAATGCCTGAAATTGGTCGAAATAGAAGCTTCTGAATAGGAGAAAAAGTCTATAATAATGGCAATTTTGGTCACATTGAGGCTTTAAAAAGAAGTTATTCAACATGAGGCACATTCCAAATGACATTTTGAATCAATTTTTCTACAGTCCAAAAAATCAATTTTCTGATGAAAAACGATGACCCGTGACCTGTCGAAATTTCTCCAGATGGTCAGAAATTGAATTTTTTTTAATGTTTAATTTTATGACTGCAAATGACTATTCCATGTAAATGATCACTTTTGGAATATAAATAAGTGTGTTTAGAGTCACTTTAATGCCTGAAATTGGTCGAAATAGAAGCTTCTGAATAGGAGAAAAAGTCTGTAATAATGGCAATTTTGGTCACATTGAGGCTTTAAAAAGTAGTTATTCAACATGAGGCACATTCCAAATGACATTTTGCATCAATTTTTCTACAGTCCAAAAAATCAATTTTCTGATGAAAAACGATGACCCGTGACCTGTCGAAATTTCTCCAGATTGTCAGAAATGGAAATTTTTTAATGTTTAATTTTTTGACTGCAAATGACTATTCCATGTAAATTATCACTTTTGGAACAAAAATAAGTGTATTTAGAGTTACATTAATGCCTGAAATTGGTCGAAATAGAAGCTTCTGAATAGGAGAAAAAGTCGATAATAATGGCAATTTTGGTCACATTGAGGCTTTAAAAAGAAGTTATTCAACATGAGGCACATTCCAAATGACATTTTGAATCAATTTTTCTACAGTCCAAAAAATCAATTTTCTGATGAAAAACAATGACCCGTGACCTGTCGAAATTTCTCCAGATGGTCAGAAATGTAAATTTTTTAATGTTTAATTTTTTGACTGCAAATGACTATTCCATGTAAATTATCACTTTTGGAACAAAAATAAGTGTGTTTAGAGTCACTAATGCCTGAAATTGGTCAAAATAGAAGCTTCTGAATAGGAGAAAAAGTCTGTAATAATGGCAATTTGATCACATTGAGGCTTTAAAAAGTAGTTATTCAACATGAGGCATATTCCAAATGACATTTTGAATCAATTTTTCTACAGTCCAAAAAATCTATTTTCTGATGAAAAACGATGACCCGTGACCTGTCGAAATTTCTCCAGATGGTCAGAAATGGAAATTTTTTAATGGTAAATTTTTTGACTGCAAATGACTATTCCGTGTAAATTATCACTTTTGGAACAAAAATAAGTGTGTTTAAGTCACTTTAATGCCTGAAATTGGTCGAAATAGAAGCTTCTGAATAGGAGAAAAAGTCTGTAATAATGGCAATTTTGGTCACATTGAGGCTTTAAAAAGTAGTTATTCAACATGAGGCACATTCCAAATGACATTTTGCATCAATTTTTCTACAGTCCAAAAAATCAATTTTCTGATGAAAAACAATGACCCGTGACCTGTCGAAATGTCTCCAGATGGTCAGAAATGTAAATTTTTTAATGTTTAATTTTTTGACTGCAAATGACTATTCCATGTAAATGATCACTTTTGGAACAAAAAGAAGTGTGTTTAGAGTCACTAATGCCTGAAATTGGTCAAAATAGAAGCTTCTGAATAGGAGAATAAGTCTGTCATAATGGCAATTTTGGTCACATTGAGGCTTTAAAAAGTAGTTATTCAACATGAGGCACATTCCAAATGACATTTTGAATCAATTTTTCTACAGTCCAAAAAATCAATTTTCTGATGAAAAACGATGACCCGTGACCTGTCAAAATTTCTTCAGATGGTCAGAAATTGATTTTTTTTAATGTTTAATTTTATGACTGCAAATGACAATTCCATGTAAATTATCACTTTTGGAATATAAATAAGTGTGTTTAGAGTCACTTTAATGCCTGAAATTGGTCGAAATAGAAGCTTCTGAATAGGAGAAAAAGTCTGTAATAATGGCAATTTTGGTCACATTGAGGCTTTAAAAAGAAGTTATTCAACATGAGGCACATTCCAAATGACATTTTGAATCAATTTTTCTACCGTCCAAAAAATCAGTTTTCTGATGAAAAACGATGACCCATGACCTGTCGAAATTTCTCCAGATTGTCAGAAATGGAAATTTTTTAATGTTTAATTTTTTGACTGCAAATGACTATTCCATGTAAATTATCACTTTTGGAACAAAAATAAGTGTATTTAGATTTACATTAATGCCTGAAATTGGTCGAAATAGAAGCTTCTGAATAGGAGAAAAAGTCTATAATAATGGCAATTTTGGTCACATTGAGGCTTTAAAAAGAAGTTATTCAACATGAGGCACATTCCAAATGACATTTTGAATCAATTTTTCTACAGTCCAAAAAATCAGTTTTCTGATGAAAAACGATGACCCGTGACCTGTCGAAATTTCTCCAGATTGTCAGAAATGGAAATTTTTTAATGTTTAATTTTTTGACTGCAAATGACTATTCCATGTAAATTATCACTTTTGGAACAAAAATAAGTGTATTTAGAGTTACATTAATGCCTGAAATTGGTCGAAATAGAAGCTTCTGAATAGGAGAAAAAGTCTATAATAATGGCAATTTTGGTCACATTGAGGCTTTAAAAAGAAGTTATTCAACATGAGGCACATTCCAAATGACATTTTGAATCAATTTTTCTACAGTCCAAAAAATCAATTTTCCGATGAAAAACAATGACCCGTGACCTGTCGAAATTTCTCCAGATGGTCAGAAATGTAAATTTTTTAATGTTTAATTTTTTGACTGCAAATGACTATTCCATGTAAATTATCACTTTTGGAACAAAAATAAGTGTGTTTAGAGTCACTAATGCCTGAAATTGGTCAAAATAGAAGCTTCTGAATAGGAGAAAAAGTCTGTAATAATGGCAATTTTGGTCACATTGAGGCTTTAAAAAGAAGTTATTCAACATGAGGCACATTCCAAATGACATTTTGAATCAATTTTTCTACAGTCCAAAAAATCAGTTTTCTGATGAAAAACGATGACCCGTGACCTGCCGAAATTTCTCCAGATTGTCAGAAATGGAAATTTTTTAATGTTTAATTTTTTGACTGCAAATGACTATTCCATGTAAATTATCACTTTTGGAACAAAAATAAGTGTATTTAGAGTTACTTTAATGCCTGAAATAGGTCGAAATAGAAGCTTCTGAATAGGAGAAAAAGTCTATAATAATGGCAATTTTTCGTCACATTGAGGCTTTAAAAAGAAGTTATTCAACATGAGGCACATTCCAAATGACATTTTGAATCAATTTTTCTACAGTCCAAAAAATCAGTTTTCTGATGAAAAACGATGACCCGTGACCTGCCGAAATTTCTCCAGATTGTCAGAAATGGAAATTTTTTAATGTTTAATTTTTTGACTGCAAATGACTATTCCATGTAAATTATCACTTTTGGAACACAAATAAGTGTTTTTAGAGTTACTTTAATGCCTGAAATTGGTCGAAATAGAAGCTTCTGAATAGGAGAAAAAGTCTATAATAATGGCAATTTTGGTCACATTGAGGCTTTAAAAAGAAGTTATTCAACATGAGGCACATTCCAAATGACATTTTGAATCAATTTTTCTACAGTCCAAAAAATCAGTTTTCTGATGAAAAACGATGACCCGTGACCTGTCGAAATTTCTCCAGATTGTCAGAAATGGAAATTTTTTAATGTTTAATTTTTTGACTGCAAATGACTATTCCATGTAAATTATCACTTTTGGAACAAAAATAAGTGTATTTAGATTTACATTAA
The DNA here is from genome assembly GCF_964204655.1 of Triturus cristatus. NCBI lineage: Eukaryota > Metazoa > Chordata > Amphibia > Caudata > Salamandridae > Triturus > Triturus cristatus. The sequence continues at coordinate 44,227 of NW_028187593.1, forward strand.
TGCCTGAAATTGGTCGAAATAGAAGCTTCTGAATAGGAGAAAAAGTCTATAATAATGGCAATTTTGGTCACATTGAGGCTTTAAAAAGAAGTTATTCAACATGAGGCACATTCCAAATGACATTTTGAATAAATTTTTCTACAGTCCAAAAAATCAATTTTCTGATGAAAAACGATGACCCGTGACCTGTCGAAATTTCTCCAGATGGTCAGAAATGGAAATTTTTTAATGTTTAATTTTTTGAGTGCAAATGACTATTCCGTGTAAATTATCACTTTTGGAACAAAAATAAGTGTGTTTAAGTCACTTTAATGCCTGAAATTGGTCGAAATAGAAGCTTCTGAATAGGAGAAAAAGTCTGTAATAATGGCAATTTTGGTCACATTGAGGCTTTAAAAAGAAGGTATTCAACATGAGGCACATTCCAAATGACATTTTGAATCAATTTTTCTACAGTCCAAAAAATCAATTTTCTGATGAAAAACGATGACCAGTGACGTGCCGAAATTTCTCCAGATTGTCAGAAATGGAAATTTTTTAGTGTTTAATTTTTTGACTGCAAATGACTATTCCATGTAAATTATCACTTTTGGAACAAAAATAAGTGTATTTAGAGTTACTTTAATGCCTGAAATAGGTCGAAATAGAAGCTTCTGAATAGGAGAAAAAGTCTATAATAATGGCAATTTTGGTCACATTGAGGCTTTAAAAAGAAGTTATTCAACATGAGGCACATTCCAAATGACATTTTGAATCAATTTTTCTACAGTCCAAAAAATCAATTTTCTGATGAAAAACAATGACCCGTGACCTGTCGAAATTTCTCCAGATGGTCAGAAATGTAAATTTTTTAATGTTTAATTTTTTGACTGCAAATGACTATTCCATGTAAATTATCACTTTTGGAACAAAAATAAGTGTGTTTAGAGTCACTAATGCCTGAAATTGGTCAAAATAGAAGCTTCTGAATAGGAGAATAAGTCTGTAATAATGGCAATTTTGGTCACATTGAGGCTTTAAAAAGTAGTTATTCAACATGAGGCACATTCCAAATGACATTTTGAATCAATTTTTATACAGTCCAAAAAATCAATTTTCTGATGAAAAACGATGACCCGTGACTAGGGGTGGGCGGAATTTGCGGAATTAACCTTCGCAAATTATCGCGAGAATGTTTAAAATTATCGCAAACAAGCAGAAATATCGCGAAGATGCGGAAGTTTTTTTCCGGCACGTTCGCGAGATTTTCTGCATGGTTGCGGGTCGCCAACTTACCCATGTGGTTGCTTGCGGGCGCGGCCATCTTGTTTTGAGTTGTTCTCGCGGTGCATGATCGCGAGAAGAAAGACGTGATCGCGCGACGCATGACGTCACTGCGGGCGCGAACTGTCGCGAGACAGCGCAAATGGCTAAAAACAATACAACATCTCATGGAGAACGCGACCGGATCAAGAAAACTTGTCAGCGAACGCAGGGATTCAGGTAAGGCGATCGCGCGCGCGCGAGAATGTATCATTTTACAGCGCGAGCAAGAAACAAATTATCGCCAAGCTGCGGAAACCGGAATTTTTGACATTTTCGCGCTCTCCGCGGAACGCAAAAATGTCAAATTATCGCAATTTCCGCGAACGGAACGAAATTTTTGCCCAGGCCTACCCGTGACCTGTCAAAATTTCTTCAGATGGTCAGAAATTGAATTTTTTTTAATGTTTAATTTTATGACTGCAAATGACTATTCCATGTAAATGATCACTTTTGGAATAAAAATAAGTGTGTTTAGAGTCACTTTAATGCCTGAAATTGGTCGAAATAGAAGCTTCTGAATAGGAGAAAAAGTCTGTAATAATGGCAATTTGATCACATTGAGGCTTTAAAAAGTAGTTATTCAACATGAGGCATATTCCAAATGACATTTTGAATCAATTTTTCTACAGTCCAAAAAATCAATTTTCTGATGAAAAACGATGACCCGTGACCTGTCGAAATTTCTCCAGATGGTCAGAAATGGAAATTTTTTAATGGTAAATTTTTTGACTGCAAATGACTATTCCGTGTAAATTATCACTTTTGGAACAAAAATAAGTGTGTTTAAGTCACTTTAATGCCTGAAATTGGTCGAAATAGAAGCTTCTGAATAGGAGAAAAAGTCTGTAATAATGGCAATTTTGGTCACATTGAGGCTTTAAAAAGTAGTTATTCAACATGAGGCACATTCCAAATGACATTTTGCATCAATTTTTCTACAGTCCAAAAAATCAATTTTCTGATGAAAAACGATGACCCGTGACCTGTCGAAATTTCTCCAGATTGTCAGAAATGGAAATTTTTTAATGTTTTATTTTTTGACTGCAAATGACTATTCCATGTAAATTATCACTTTTGGAACACAAATAAGTGTTTTTAGAGTTACTTTAATGCCTGAAATTGGTCGAAATAGAAGCTTCTGAATAGGAGAAAAAGTCTATAATAATGGCAATTTTGGTCACATTGAGGCTTTAAAAAGAAGTTATTCAACATGAGGCACATTCCAAATGACATTTTGAATCAATTTTTCTACCGTCCAAAAAATCAGTTTTCTGATGAAAAACGATGACCCGTGACCTGTCAAAATTTCTCCAGATTGTCAAAAATGGAAATTTTTTAATGTTTAATTTTTTGACTGCAAATGACTATTCCATGTAAATTATCACTTTTGGAACAAAAATAAGTGTATTTAGAGTTACATTAATGCCTGAAATTGGTCGAAATAGAAGCTTCTGAATAGTAGAAAAAGTCTATAATAATGGCAATTCTGGTCACATTGAGGCTTTAAAAAGAAGTTATTCAACATGAGGCACATTCCAAATGACATTTTGAATCAATTTTTCTACAGTCCAAAAAATCAATTTTCTGATGAAAAACAATGACCCGTGACCTGTCGAAATTTCTCCAGATGGTCAGAAATGTATATTTTTTAATGTTTAATTTTTTGACTGCAAATGACTATTCCATGTAAATTATCACTTTTGGAACAAAAATAAGTGTGTTTAGAGTCACTAATGCCTGAAATTGGTCAAAATAGAAGCTTCTGAATAGGAGAATAAGTCTGTAATAATGGCAATTTTGGTCACATTGAGGCTTTAAAAAGTAGTTATTCAACATGAGGCACATTCCAAATGACATTTTGAATAAATTTTTCTACATTCCAAAAAATCAATTTTCTGATGAAAAATGATGACCCGTGACCTGTCAAAATTTCTTCAGATGGTCAGAAATTGAATTTTTTTTGAATGTTTAATTTTATGACTGCAAATGACAATTCCATGTAAATTATCACTTTTGGAATAAAAATAAGTGTGTTTAGAGTCACTTTAATGCCTGAAATTGGTCGAAATAGAAGCTTCTGAAAGGAGAAAAAGTCTGTAATAATGGCAATTTTGGTCACATTGAGGCTTTAAAAAGTAGTTATTCAACATGAGGCACATTCCAAATGACATTTTGAATCAATTTTTCTACAGTCCAAAAAATCAATTTTCTGATGAAAAACGATGACCCGTGACCTGTCGGAATTTCTCCAGATGGTCAGAAATGGAAATTTTTTAATGTTTAATTTTTTGACTGCAAATGACTATTCCGTGTAAATTATCACTTTTGGAGCAAAAGTAAGTGTGTTTAAGTCACTTTAATGCCTGAAATTGGTCGAAATAGAAGCTTCTGAATAGGAGAAAAAGTCTGTAATAATGGCAATTTTGGTCACATTGAGGATTTAAAAAGAAGTTATTCAACATGAGGCACATTCCAAATGACATTTTGAATACATTTTTCTACAGTCCAAAAAATCAGTTTTCTGATGAAAAACGATGACCCGTGACCTGTCGAAATGTCTCCAGATGGTCAGAAATGTAAATTTTTTAATGTTTAATTTTTTGACTGCAAATGACTATTCCATGTAAATTATCACTTTTGGAACAAAAATAAGTGTGTTTAGAGTCACTAATGCCTGAAATTGGTCAAAATAGAAGCTTCTGAATAGGAGAATAAGTCTGTAATAATGGCAATTTTGGTCACATTGAGGCTTTAAAAAGTAGTTATTCAACATGAGGCACATTCCAAATGACATTTTGAATCAATTTTTCTACAGTCCAAAAAAATCAATTTTCTGATGAAAAACGATGACCCGTGACCTGTCGAAATTTCTCCAGATTGTCAGAAATGGAAATTTTTACTGTTTAATTTTTTGACTGCAAATGACTATTCCATGTAAATTATCACATTTGGAACAAAAATAAGTGTATTTAGAGTTACTTTAATGCCTGAAATTGGTCGAAATAGAAGCTTCTGAATAGGAGAAAAAGTCTATAATAATGGCAATTTTGGTCACATTGAGGCTTTAAAAAGAAGTTATTCAACATGAGGCACATTCCAAATGACATTTTGAATCAATTTTTCTACAGTCCAAAAAATCAATTTTCTGATGAAAAACAATGACCCGTGACCTGTCGAAATGTCTCCAGATGGTCAGAAATGTAAATTTTTTAATGTTTAATTTTTTGACTGCAAATGACTATTCCATGTAAATGATCACTTTTGGAACAAAAATAAGTGTGTTTAGAGTCACTAATGCCTGAAATTGGTAAAAATAGAAGCTTCTGAATAGGAGAATAAGTCTGTCATAATGGCAATTTTGGTCACATTGAGGCTTTAAAAAGTAGTTATTCAACATGAGGCACATTCCAAATGACATTTTGAATCAATTTTTCTACAGTCCAAAAAATCAATTTTCTGATGAAAAACGATGACCCGTGACCTGTCAAAATTTCTTCAGATGGTCAGAAATTGATTTTTTTTAATGTTTAATTTTATGACTGCAAATGACAATTCCATGTAAATTATCACTTTTGGAATAAAAATAAGTGTGTTTAGAGTCACTTTAATGCCTGAAATTGGTCGAAATAGAAGCTTCTGAATAGGAGAAAAAGTCTGTAATAATGGCAATTTTGGTCACATTGAGGCTTTAAAAAGAAGTTATTCAACATGAGGCACATTCCAAATGACATTTTGAATCAATTTTTCTACAGTCCAAAAAATCAATTTTCTGATGAAAAACAATGACCCGTGACCTGTCGAAATTTCTCCAGATGGTCAGAAATGTAAATTTTTTAATGTTTAATTTTTTGACTGCAAATGAATATTCCATGTAAATTAGCACTTTTGGAACAAAAATAAGTGTGTTTAGAGTCACTAATGCCTGAAATTGGTCAAAATAGAAGCTTCTGAATAGGAGAATAAATCTGTAATAATGGCAATTTTGGTCACATTGAGGCTTTAAAAAGTAGTTATTCAACATGAGGCACATTCCAAATGACATTTTGAATCAATTTTTCTACAGTCCAAAAAATCAATTTTCTGATGAAAAACGATGACCCGTGACCTGTCAAAATTTCTTCAGATGGTCAGAAATTGATTTTTTTTTAATGTTTAATTTTATGACTGCAAATGACAATTCCATGTAAATTATCACTTTTGGAATAAAAATAAGTGTGTTTAGAGTCACTTTAATGCCTGAAATTGGTCAAAATAGAAGCTTCTGAATAGGAGAAAAAGTCTGTAATAATGGCAATTTTGGTCACATTGAGGCTTTAAAAAGTAGTTATTCAACATGAGGCACATTCCAAATGACATTTTGAATCAATTTTTCTACAGTCCAAAAAATCAATTTTCTGATGAAAAACGATGACCCGTGACCTGTCGGAATTTCTCCAGATGGTCAGAAATGGAAATTTTTTAATGTTTAATTTTTTGACTGCAAATGACTATTCCGTGTAAATTATCACTTTTGGAGCAAAAGTAAGTGTGTTTAAGTCACTTTAATGCCTGAAATTGGTCGAAATAGAAGCTTCTGAATAGGAGAAAAAGTCTGTAATAATGGCAATTTTGGTCACATTGAGGATTTAAAAAGAAGTTATTCAACATGAGGCACATTCCAAATGACATTTTGAATAAATTTTTCTACAGTCCAAAAAATCAGTTTTCTGATGAAAAACGATGACCCGTGACCTGTCGAAATTTCTCCAGATTGTCAGAAATGGAAATTTTTACTGTTTAATTTTTTGACTGCAAATGACTATTCCATGTAAATTATCACATTTGGAACAAAAATAAGTGTATTTAGAGTTACTTTAATGCCTGAAATTGGTCGAAATAGAAGCTTCTGAATAGGAGAAAAAGTCTATAATAATGGCAATTTTGGTCACATTGAGGCTTTAAAAAGAAGTTATTCAACATGAGGCACATTCCAAATGACATTTTGAATCAATTTTTCTACAGTCCAAAAAATCAATTTTCTGATGAAAAACAATGACCCGTGACCTGTCGAAATGTCTCCAGATGGTCAGAAATGTAAATTTTTTAATGTTTAATTTTTTGACTGCAAATGACTATTCCATGTAAATTATCACTTTTGGAACAAAAATAAGTGTGTTTAGAGTCACTAATGCCTGAAATCGGTCAAAATAGAAGCTTCTGAATAGGAGAATAAGTCTGTAATAATGGCAATTTTGGTCACATTGAGGCTTTAAAAAGTAGTTATTCAACATGAGGCACATTCCAAATGACATTTTGAATCAATTTTTCTACAGTCCAAAAAATCAATTTTCTGATGAAAAACGATGACCCGTGACCTGTCAAAATTTCTTCAGATGGTCAGAAATTGATTTTTTTTTCATGTTTAATTTTATGACTGCAAATGACAATTCCATGTAAATTATCACTTTTGGAATAAAAATAAGTGTGTTTAGAGTCACTTTAATGCCTGAAATTGGTCGAAATAGAAGCTTCTGAATAGGAGAAAAAGTCTATAATAATGGCAATTTTGGTCACATTGAGGCTTTAAAAAGTAGTTATTCAACATGAGGCACATTCCAAATGACATTTTGAATCAATTTTTCTACAGTCCAAAAAATCAATTTTCTGATGAAAAACAATGACCCGTGACCTGTCGGAATTTCTCCAGATGGTCCGAAATGGAAATTTTTTAATGTTTAATTTTTTGACTGCAAATGACTATTCCGTGTAAATGATCACTTTTGGAGCAAAAGTAAGTGTGTTTGAGTCACTTTAATGCCTGAAATTGGTCGAAATAGAAGCTTCTGAATAGGAGAAAAAGTCTGTAATAATGGCAATTTTGGTCACATTGAGGCTTTAAAAAGTAGTTATTCAACATGAGGCACATTCCAATTGACATTTTGAATCAATTTTTCTACAGTCCAAAAAATCAATTTTCTGATGAAAAAGAATGACCCGTGACCTGTCGAAATTTCTCCAGATGGTCAGAAATGGAAATTTTTTAATGTTGAATTTTTTGACTGCAAATGACTATTCCGTGTAAATTATCACTTTTGGAACAAAAATAAGTGTATTTAGAGTTACTTTAATGCCTGAAATTGGTCGAAATAGAAGCTTCTGAATAGGAGAAAAAGTCTATAATAATGGCAATTTTGGTCACATTGAGGCTTTAAAAAGAAGTTATTCAACATGAGGCACATTCCAAATGACATTTTGAATCAATTTTTCTACAGTCCAAAAAATCAGTTTTCTGATGAAAAACGATGACCCGTGACCTGTCGAAATTTCTCCAGATTGTCAAAAATGGAAATTTTTACTGTTTAATTTTTTGACTGCAAATGACTATTCCATGTAAATTATCACTTTTGGAACAAAAATAAGTGTATTTAGAGTTACTTTAATGCCTGAAATTGGTCGAAATAGAAGCTTCTGAATAGGAGAAAAAGTCTAT